>NW_026006725.1:0-4646 GCF_001458135.2 Marmota marmota marmota
CTCCTTACTCCAATTGGGGTGTCGTGACTACCACACCGGCAGGTCACTGGCCCTGTTCCAGGCGCCGGCGGCGGCTCTGTTCTGCCCCTACTCCAATTGGGGTGACGAGTGTACCATGCTGGCAGGCCACCGGGCCTGATCCGCCAGTCGGTTGCAGGTCTGCCTACCCTGCAGGCATGGGCGGCGGCTCTGCTCTGCCCCTACTCCTGTTGGGGTGACGTGTGTACCACGCTTGCAGGCCGCTGGGCCTGACCCGCCAGTCTGTCGCAGGTTTGCTTACCTTGCAGTCGCGGGCTGCAGCTCTCCTCCTATTGATTTTAAAGAATGCTTGCAGCTCTATTTTCACTTGTGACTCTGGATGTTAAATGGAAACTTAATTTCTTCTAGAACTTGATTTGGTTTGTTGAATGAAGTCACACATACATAGTTTTCACTTGGCAAAAGGGTCAGGAATTGTCCTGAAACTGAATTCCTCAGGTGTTTGAAAAGCAGGATATTAAGTCATTAGTTGGCTTAGAGCATCTGCAAGTGTCCAGCAGTTTCCCTGTCTGCCCCTGAAGGTTCTTAAATGCCCTCTTTCCCCATCCCCAATATCAGAGGCCCTCAGTCTGTGTTCTTAGAGGAGGAGCTGTAACCACTCTAATATATTATTGATAAATTAATTTTTCCTAAATAATTTGATAAACATATTTTATCAATCAGTGAATTACTGACTTACAATCTTGATGATTCTGATGAAGAGAATTTGCTAATTTTAATATGCAGTTCCTCTTATATATGTGCTGTAGTCAATGGATTTTCTCTTATCTTTTTTAAGGTATTTCTTCAAAAATACTTTTCCTTGCTTGCTATTCAAGTTCCTTTGGTTTCCATGTAAATGTACCACTTTAACAGAATAAAAGAGAGTAAAACATGAACAAAGAAAAAGAAAAATACAACCATCACATTAAAAGACATAAAACATTTGGAAAAATTTCAACAATTCATTGTACACATAAAAAATCAACAGTTCATTGTACATATAAAAAAAATAGAATACTCAGTCTAGGAAATAAATCAAGGTTGAGCTTTGGTGCATGGAAACTACAAGGAGGATCTGTAGAAGGCAGTTTATATGGCAATTTGTATGGGGGTAGTGAGCTTCCTGTAGTACATTCATCTGGTGAATCCCAGGGTCTAGACCCTGATGTCCTGAGGACAGTGTGTAAAAACCAGAAATATGAAAGCTTCATGAGGCAAATGACCCGGAAGTGGATTTACTCAATTTATAAAGAAGAGAAACTAGCTGGGTCTAGTGGCACACCTGTAATTCCAGCAGCTGTGGAGGCTGAGGAAGGAGTATCACAAGTTCAAAGCCAGCCTCAGCAAAAGTGAGGGACTAAGCAACTCAGTGAGACCCTGTCTCCAAATAAAAATACAAAATAGGGCTGGGGAGTGGCTCAGTGGTTAAGTGCCCCTGAGTTCAATCCCCAGTATATATATAAAAAAAAGAAGGGGAACTATCCAGAAGAAAGGTCCTCAAAACCTGGGAGAGTATTTCAAAGTATACAAACAAAATAGAAACAACTATTTAATTTGATTTTCTTTTAAAAAATTAATCCATGGTGGTGCTTGCCTGTAATCCCAGCAGCTGAGGCAGGAACATCACAAATTGAAAGCCAGCCACAGCAACCTAGTGAGGCCCTAGGCATCTTAGTGTGACACTGTCTCAAAATAAAAACTAAAAAGGGCAACTATGGATGTGGCTTAGTTATTAAGGATTCCTGGATTCAATATTTAGTACTCCCCCCAAATTTTAATATAACTCTGCATTTCTGAAATAAGTTTGTTTTGGACATGAAATTGTATTATTTGTGTCACTAAATTCAGTTATTTTCTTGATAATATATGCTTACAGTTATTTTCTTGATAATATATGCTTATGACTTTGGTATTTATAGTATTAAAATATCAGTTAATAATCTTCTTGTTCTATAATGTCTATTTCAGGTTTTGAATACAAATTTAGACCAGCCTCATAAAATTGGTTGGTAAAATACTCCCTCCTTTTTTATACTATAAAGTATTTTACATAAGATTATAATTTCTTTTAAATGCTGAGGTAAGTTTGCCAAGGAAGACATTTGGACCTGGAATATTCATGGTGGAACAATATTCTCTGAGATTTATGAGTTAAATTATTGTTTGAGTCTTCTTTTTTTATTAATTTCAAATCATCTAATTATTTCACTTATTTGTGTTATTACTTCAAATAGCAATCTTTTTTTGTACCAGGGATTGAACTCAGGAGCACTTGATCACTGAGCCACCTCTCCAGCCATATTTTGTATTTTATTTAAAGACAGGGTCTCACTGAATTGCTTAGCACCTTCCTTTGGTTGAGGCTGGCTTTGAACTTGTGATCCTCCTGCCTCAGCTTCCAGAGTTGCTGGGATTACACAAGTATGCCACTGTGCCTGAAGTAAATTTGTATTTTTTTTTCAATGTTTCCTTCTCAATATAGTGAACAAATGAAATTAGTTTGCAATTTAGTATGATTTTCAAAGATAATTTTCTGTCATTCATCTTGTTCTCCCTAACTGTCCAAAACCAACCAAGTTCTTCAGTATAGTTTCTTTTTATCTCATCTAGGACTATTGCTGGATGACAGATTATAATGTGCCTCATTGTGTTTTTTTGAAGAAGCAGAACAAAGTAGTTTTCTTTCTGAATGTGGCACATTTCAATTAATATATTGTGTTTCAGGTCCATCCATGTTTTCACAAAACTTTTAAATTCTACATAGTATTGCATTATGAATATGTACTATATGATATGATCAATGGTAATAAATACTTAGAGAATATCTACAATGTTTAGGCCTTAATACCTCAATTAAATCTAATAATAATTCTATTCATAATCTCCATTTTACTAAAGAGAAAATATAAGTGAAAAAAGCTTAATAATTGGCGAAAGGCATACATTAGCAAGTAGAAACTGAAAAAATGGCATTGCAGGCATCAAAACAAAGTCTTCTAGAGAAAAACTGTTTGCCTGTCAACTTAGATTGAATCACATGAACACTAATGCAGTGTTTAATTGATTTTGCCTTATTGAATTGTCTAAACTAATAGATATACTTCTGGTTGAATTCCATAGCATTGAGCATCATATTTCAAGATTTATCAAACATAAACCCTTCACTCAAAATAGGATGCAAAGGGTCAAAGAAAACTTTATCTATATAAAGATATGTGCCTGATTACATTAGGAAAGAAATGGAAGAGAACAAGAGAGGCACAAGTATAGGCAAAATAAAAAAAATCTAATATCAACCCCAAACTCATTTGTATTACATCATTTTATGTTAGGAAGTATACCTAAAGATGATTGTATGAGAACTTTATAGTTACTTACACTATCATAAATTGTATATTAAGTTAATCATAGAAACTCCCAATTCCCAAAGTCTGCCTTTTCTCTTTTCAGGGTTAGGCAACAAATTGAGACAAAAAGAATCTGATTTTTATTGTTTTGAATATTCTTACAATAGAATCCCAACAGAAGATACAATTTTATTTTTCCAGTTACTTACAATATTGTTTGTTGCAGCTGTCATAAATTTGCTCTAAACTCATAATATACAAACCTGGGGAAGTTTATATTTTAACTGAAATTAATCCTCATATGTACTCCTGGATTCTGTTAACTCACTAAATCTTTCCTCAAATGTCCCTTCTAAGATTATTTTTTCTTCTTTTTAAAATTTTTATTAATTTTTTTTTATTTATATATGACAGCAGAATGCATTACAATTCATATTACACCTATAGAGCACAATTTTTCATAACTCTGGCTAAATACAAAGTACATTCACAACAATTCGTGTCTTTATATGTGTACTTGGATAATGATGTCCATCATATTCCACCATCATTTCTAACCCCAAGCCCTGTCTAGAGTTCATCTATTCCCCCCATGTTCCCCCTCCCTTACCAACTATGAATCAGCCTCTAATCTTATTTTCTTAAAGCATTTTTTTTCATTTACAACTATAATTAATACACCACATAAACCTCCAATTACCTATAGTTTTGTGTCTAAATCTCCTCAGTTTGAAATTCACTGATAATCCAAGCTGGTATTCATGTTCAAAATATTTGTTAATCTACTACAACATCATCTCTCACTGTCCTGTTTATTCTAGTGTACTACTGCTCACTGTTGAGGAATATCTGGATGGTTCTTTAAAGGATAAAAAAAAGTTTTGAAACCTTGTCTGAGAAACTTCCATAAAGAAATTATGCATTATAATCAATAAACATTTCACTTATGAGTTATCACTTCAAAATAAATTGTTTGTATTATGTGTGTGTATTATATACATATATAGATGTATGTATGTATATCCCCACAAATGTGTGAGGAGAGATAGAAAAAGGAGAATACCTTATCTTTCATTGGTGGCTCTCACTTATGTGATATTTCAGTGTTTCATGAAAATAAAAAAAATCAGTGAGGTAGAGAAAGGGGAGCGAGAAGGAAGGAGAAAGAATGGGAAATGGAAGGCACTATGGATTAGAATTAACCAACCTATCCAATGTACATGTACAAATATATCACAGTGTATTTCACCTTTATGTTTATTTATAAAGCACTAACTG
>NW_026006726.1:0-4646 GCF_001458135.2 Marmota marmota marmota
AAAAAAAAAAGAAAGAAAGAAAGAAAGAAAGAAAAAGAAATAAAGCAAGGGTGGTACTGATTGAAGGGAAATGCCTACTTTTTTATTGCGGTTTATACTTTCTCTTTTCTGTATTTTTTCCTTCCTTATTAAATAGAAAAACCACACTGCTTAACAGTTGAGGATTTCTATAAACTGTGGGATTTTTTTTTTTTAAGCGGAATATCTAATGGAGCAGACCAATAAGTATTTATTATGGAAATCATCTCATGCCTCCATTTAAAATTGTTTATTCATTCTCTATTATTCTAGGATTAAAAAAAAAAAGGCCTTTACTGTGGTCTGCAAGATTCCCTCCAGCCCCACAGGGCACCACTGTCCCTGCTCTCTGGGAATCCCATACCCTTTTCTCTTTGCTTCAGATGAGCTAAGCACCACTAATCTTCAAGACTATTTTCTTTGCCTACAATGCCTACCCACCCATCTCCTGCCAGACATTCATGCACTTTTGTGCACACACATGTACATGGCCTAGTTAACACCTACTCATCCTTCTTCACATCTCAACTCAGACACCATTTCACCAATACGTGTTTTCATGACTCCCAGATTATTTTCCTCATTGCTCTTATATGGTACCTATAGAATATGGACAGATCTTCTTTCAGGATACTACTTAAAATTTCTACCAATATCTGTCTGATTATTGTCCATCTCCCCTACATGAGCTCCGGGGGCCAAGGACAGTATTTGCTCACCACAGTTTCTACAGCACCTTGACTTAATTGCAGGTGCTTAGATCATGCTATTATTTGTTGTTGAATAAATCAACCACGTGAAGGGAACACATTTTACTAATCAGATGTACACACAGATTGAAGCATCTTTCTCTGCAGATTTTGTGGTATTTGAGAACAATATGGCATATTTTTTTCTTCTACAAAATAATGGATATCTGAGACTCCAAAAAGTTTTGGACTTTCATTAGGTGCCTCCCCTAATCTGTTTTCACTTAATTGCCAAAGCTGGACTTTAAAGCCAGTCCTCAGGGTGGCCTCTCCCAATTTGGAGATTCCTTTCTTCATAGTCTATTTTGCACAAGCTTGATTTTCTGCTCACTTTTAAGAGTGCCAAATTCTAAAACTTGAATATAAGTCCTAGGTAGAACTGACCAAAATAATAATATAATACAACAAGGCAAAAACCTGCCCACATCTTAATCCTAGAGTTATCCATAGGGAGCCAGGTGAAATCTACACTGATGGTTGGCCTACTGGACTTAGGATCAGAGGACAAAGCAGAGCGCTGGCTCAGCTATTACCCAGCAGTGTGACCTTGGCACACTTGTCCTCTCCATGGTTTGCATCTTCTGTGCTTCAGGCCCCCCATCCATAGAGCAGGAAAGCTGAATCTATGTCTTTAGGTCATATGTGAGAAACAAGATAATAACTATGAATGTGTGTATAGAAGAAAAATCAGGGCACAATTGCTTGCAAAGCAGCGTCTGTAAAAGGGTTTGAGTTTTCATCTGGAGATCTGAGGACCTAGACAACCAGCTTCATCATTCTTCTCTCTACTCTCTTCACTGGCACCAGGTGGGTAGGTGTCTGGATTTGCAGTAGTCTTGTCCTTCCCACCCTAGGGGTCTAGGACATATATTGAAATACTTGTCATTTGAAAAGAGAGAAAATGAGGCTCCTAATCAATCATCCTTTATTATTCTAAAATGTCCTTTCTGACAAATTTGTGTGTTTTGTTTAGCAATTAATGGTGTCAAAGTTGATTACAAAACAGCTAGTTTTCAGAGAAAGCTAATGACTCAGGTCGAAGTTAATATTTTTCAAACTGATGTGACCATAGTGAGTTGGCAAGTCAATTTTAGGAGGTTATATCTGGCATTAAAAATAGACTATACCAAAAAATAATCCGTGTTTATTACATATTATAAAGGTGAACATTTTTTAGTTCTTATTAAGTTTTATAAATCTATCTGCATAGCATATACAGGTTTATGACAGAGTATGGATTTCCTACTGGGTGGGCAAGGCAAAAGTTTAAAAAACACTGCTCTTGGGCTGGGGTTGTAGCTCAGTGGTAGAATGCTTGCCTCGCATGTATGAGGCACTGGATTTGATCCTCAGCACCATATAAAAATAAATAAATAAAATATGTTTTTAAAAAATGCCACTATTAATTCTATCTCACATTTTTAATTCCTTTTAGCAGGGCATAGTGACATGACAAGTGGAAAGAACATCAGATTAGAGTGGGGGTTATAAGCTCTTAGCTACTTACTGGTGGGCCCTGAGCAAGCCCCTTAAACTTCTGGAGTCTCAGTTGATCCATCTGTAGAATGGAAATAGCAATACTATCTCTGACCACTTAATGGAGTTGTAAGGATTAAGTAACATAATGTGTAATACCATTTTGTATTACTATACCGAACTATCAAGTGCCTAAAATTATTATTATTGTTACTACACCATAGGTCTGTGCTCTATAAAACAAATAAAAGAGTTTTTTTAAAAAAAGTTTCAAACCATAAAAAATATCCCAGATGCAGAAACAATAAGTCTGCTGCATTTATCGGCAAATGCTTGATAAGGTTCTGGCTTTCCTGAAATGGGATTCATCCGTTCCTTCTTGGAATACTTGGCTTCAAACTGTGGTCGTATTTCTTCCTGAGGAATGAACAGACACATTTTTATGCACTGAAGAGGTGCTCACATAATAAGAAAAAAAGATTCCTTTACCCCCACCGTAAAACAGCAGCTGCCACACTAATCAACCAACCAATGAAGTGGGTTTGGCAACCTAGGCTTAAATGCTTAGAAATTGACTACTTGAAGAATACCTATAGGATTTAAATCAAGATTTACTGTTATCAAAAGCAATGTAATTTAGACCAACAGTAATGTTTTTTCTGTCATCTTATTAAACTATGATTGAAGAAAGAAGCTGAGAATAATATTTTAAAAGGGACTATCTGTCCTGTCTGTTGTGGTTTGAAACAATCAATAAGCTTTTACTTTTATTACCAGGCAGTGACATGAACACCAAGACAAAAAGGGTTCTGAACAGAAAGATGTTCAAAACCAATTTGGTGAGGTATCATAACAATATAATTGTTAGTTTTCTCCAGTTATTTTTTTTCACATTTTTAGACCGAGGTGGCTAAAAACATGTGTGCCTACTTTTTAATACTCTCACAGAAGTTATTCACCTTTAACCAATGGATTTTTAAATACATTCTTAATTGTTACGGAAAATTAGGAAACACCTTTCCAATCAAGCTGAAATCAAGGCTTCTCCAGTTCTAAATCAAGCTGATATTTTGTTTCATTTAGCTGAGCTCCATCCAAATGTGACGAGCTTCTGACTGAAAAGCAATTATGGAACTAGGAAAAAGGTAATTGGCAGGTGGGTACACTGGAGTGGTTCTGGTTAATTAAGTACATGTTCTAGTTGAGTGACTTGGAAAACGATGGAAAATGAGTGGAAACTGGTGAAATGGAGATAGGAGTTCATCCAGGGAGGAAGACGGAGGACTCAGATGAAGATCCTGAGAGAAAGCAATAAGGAGTTGATAGAAGACAGGCTCTGAGAACAGGTGACAGTGCATATAGGGTCCCTGTGCAGGAGATGAAGTTATAAAAAGAGTTTACCCTCTTTCACTGATATCAGGCAGTTACACTTGAGGATATAAACATACCTAGAATCCTCTGCTTCATTGGGAAACACTTTCAATTCATTAGGCTGTAAGGGCTGTCAAGAGCCTTGGGCCAGTCATCCAAGAACTGAAGCCAATCATGGATCCAGGCCTGTGTTCCTCGGTGTTATGGGCTGAATTGTGTCTTTCCCCACAGCCACCAAAGTCACATATTGAAGTCAGCCTTCAGTACCTCAGAATGTGACTTTATTTGGAGTTGGCATCTTTAATTAAGTTAAAATAAGGTCATTAGCATGGGCCTTAATCAAATATAATTTGTATCCTTATAATTATGGAGAGAATAATTATACACATTGGATATTTTATCCATTTGGATATTGGATACACACATGCACAGAGGGAAGATGATGGGAAGGTCCAGAGAGAAGACGGCAATGTACAAGCCAAAGAGAGAGGTGGGGATCATTTCCTTCCCTCAGGGCCCTCAGAAGAAAGCATCCATGCTGACCTTATCTCAGACTTCCAGCCTCAGGGTTCATGAGCAAATAAATTCCTACAGGTTGTCACCCAGCCTGTGGCACTTTGTTATGGCAACCTTCATGAACCAATATTCTTGGCTCCTCCTAAAGAAGAATGCAGTGATCATGCCTGAGATTTTCTATATTGTGAAATGAGAGCCATGGGCTAGAAGTAAGAGGAATTTCCACAATGAATCCTAAACTGAGAACTACAACAGCCCATGACCATGAAGGTAGGCAGGCTCCTGAAAGAAGAAAGTATGCTAAGTAAAAGCTAACTGAAAGACTGATCCAGTGTTCCAAGCTTTCTACCAGGGACTGGAAGGCAGGAGGCTCCGGACTTACTCTGGATATATGTACTATAAATCTACCCACATCTTGGGCCTAGCACAAGTACCCATGATGACTTTAGACTGGTTTGGTTAAGGCTACTTAAAATAGTGCCATACTTTATGGCTGAAAGGGGAAAATCCAGGAAC
>NW_026006727.1:0-4644 GCF_001458135.2 Marmota marmota marmota
CAGATGAATGGATAAAGAAAATGTGATATATATATATATATATATATATATATATATATATATATATATAGAGAGAGAGAGAGAGAGAGAGAGAGAGAACACAGAATATTACTCAGACATAAAAAGAATGACTTATGACATGTGCTGGTAAATGAATGGATCTGGAGACTATTATGCTAAGCAAAATAAGCCAATCCCAAAAAAACAAAGATTGAATGTGAATGTTCTCTCTTATATGTGGAAGCTTACCCACAATAAAAGGGGAGGGAAGAATAGAAGATCTGATTTAACTTTTCTATGTACATATAAATACGCCACAGTGAATCTCCACATTATCTACAACCAAAATACTGTGATCCTAATTAAAATAAGTTGTACTCCATGTTTGTGTAAATACTGTCATATATAACTAAAAGGAACAAATACATAAAAGTCAAGGAAACCCACTATATAATCAAGGGATCAATTCATCAAGATTATATCATGATTATAATACTATATGCACAAAATATCAGAACACCCCAATTTTATAAAACAAATACCACTAGGCTAAAGGGAGAAATATGCTGCAAAAAATAATAGGGGGGAATTTTAATTCTATACTCACAAATAGATACATCACTGAGACAAAAAAATAGCAAAAAATTTCCAAGTTAAATTATGCTATAGATCTATTGGACTTAATAGACATTTTCAGAATGTTCCATCAAACAGCTGCAGAGTATGTACTCTTTGTTTTGTTTTTGCATTACTGAGATTGAACTCATGACCTTGTACATGCTATGCAAGTGCTTAATCCTGAGCTACATCCACAGCCCATAACACACATTCTTTCACCAGAACATGGAATTTTTTCTAGAACAAAACATTAGGCCATAATAAAAGTCTTAACAAATTCAAATTATTGAAATAATGTCATGCATCTTCTCAGTTAACAATGGAATTAAATTAAATTTTTCTATAGAAAAAATATAGAAACTATATGAACACATGGAGCCTGAACTTCACACTTTTTTACAGTGGTTTACTGAAGATTATCAAAGGGGAAACATTTTAAAACTCTTTGAATCAAACAAAATGGGAATAAAATATACCAAAGCCCTTGGGAAACAGCAAAAATAGTACTAAGAGGGAAGTTTATAGCAAAGAATTCCTACATAAAAAGAGAAAGATTGCAAATAAATAATTTAATAATGTATCCCAAAGTTTTAGAAAAGCAAGAACAAACCAAACCCAAAATCAGTATAAGGAAAGAAATAATAAAGAGCAGAGCAAAAATGAATGAAATAGAAACTAAAGGAAAAATGTAAATGAAAAATGAAATCAATAGTTGGTTCTTTGAGAATAACAAAGCTTTAATTAGATTATCAAAGAGAAAGAGAGAAGACCCAAATATGTAAAAATAGAGATAAAAAAGGAGACAACTGATACAGGGAAATTCAAAGTATCATGAGGAATTATTTTGAAAAATTAAATATTAATAAATTGATAAGAAGAAATGGGCAAATTTCTGGAAACCTATGACCTAGCAAAATTGAACCAAGAGCATATTTAAAAAACCTAAGTAGACTGATAACAAATGAATCAACTTAATATGTAATTTAACAGTCTCCCAACAAAGAAAAGCCCATGACTTTACTATTAACTTTTATCAAACTTTTACAAAGAACTAACACCAATGCTTCTTAAACTTTTCCAAAGAATTGAAAGTGAGGAACTCCTTCAAAACTTATTCTACAAGGCCAACATTACCCTGCAACCAAAACCTGACACAAGAAAGGACAACTATAGATCAGCATACAATGAACATAAATGCAAAAAATCTTCAACAAAATACTTCAAATTAAATTCATCAACACACTAAAAAGATCTTACACCATAGTCAGCTATCCAAAGATAGTTCAAAATATACAAGTCAATAAATGTAATGCATCATATAAATAGAATCAAGGATAAAAATCACATGGTCATCTCAACAGACGCAAATAAAGCATTTGATAAAATCCAATATCATGATAACATCCCTGAATAAATTAGGTATAGAATGATAATACCTCAACAGAATAAATATTATATATGACCAACCTATAGCCAAAATAATATTGAATGTGAGAAAACTTAAAGCATTCCCCTAAGATCATGAGTAAGACAAGAGGGTATACTCTCACCACTCTTATTCAACATAGTCCTAGAAATTTTAGCCAAAGCAATTGAGCAAAAGAAAGAAGTAAAAGACATACAAGTAGAAAATCATCCCAGTTTGCAAGTGATATGATATGATATGATTCTATACTAGAAAAACCTAAAGACTCAACCAAAAGACGACTAGGACTGATAAATGAATTCAGTAAAGTATCAGGATAAAAAATAATATATAAAAATCAATAGCTTTTTATATACCAATAATGAATTTGCTGAGAAAGAAATCATGAAAACAATCCCATTCACAATAGCCGCGAAAAAATCAAATGTCTAGGAATAAACCTAACTAATTAAATCTAAGGAAATGAAAAATCTCTACAATCAAAATTACAAAACACTGAAGAAAGAAAGAGAAGACTAAAAGGTGGAAAGATGTCCCATGTTTAACAATTAATATGGTTTAAATTCCAATACTATAGAAAGCAATCTATAGATTTAACACAATTACCATCAACATACCAATGACATTCTTGGCAGAACTAGAAAATTTATAAAATTCATATGGAAACACAAAGACCCCAAATTGCCAAACCAACTTTTAGCAAAAAGAGCAAAGCTGAAGGCATCACAATACCTTATTTCAAAGACATACTACAGAGACATAGTAACCAAAGTAACATAAAAACAGTTATACATAAACCAATGCAACAGAATAGAGGGTGTCAAGACAAATGCATGCATTTGCATCCTAATAATTCTCAATAAAGTCATCAAAAATATACATTTAAGAACAGACAGCCTCTTCAATAAAAGGTGCTAGGAAAATTGCTTATCTACATGAAGAAGATTGAATCTTGACCTGTATCTCTTACACTATACTAAATCAACTCACAATGGATCAGAAACCTTAATGTAAGACCTGAAATTCAGAAACTATTGGAGAAAAACATAAGAAAAACACTCCAAGATATTGGCTCAAACAATTTTCTGGATAGGTTTCCAAAAACACAGGAAACAAAAGTAAAAATTGACAAATGGGATTACACCAAATGAAGATTCTGAACAGCAGAGGACACAATCAACAGAGTGAAGGGACAACATAAAGAATGGGATAAAATCTTTCCCAGCTCTTCATCTGACAGAGGATTAATATCCACAATATATAAAAATGCAAAAAATTTAAAAACAAAGAAGCAAGAAATCCAACTTAAAAAATGGGAAAATAATTTGAATAGATACTTCCCCAAGAAGAAATACCAAAAAAAAAATGCTCAATGTCATTAGCCATGAGGTAAATGCAAATCTAAATTGCAATGTCATTAGCCATGAGGTAAATGCAAATCTAAATTGCAATGTGATACCATTTCGTCCCAATTAGAATGCCTATCACAAAAATAAATAAATAAATAAATAACAAATTCTAATGAAAATGCAGAGAAAGGGGGATCCTGGTGGGAATATTAAATTAGTACAGCCACTATAGAAAACAGTATGGAAGTTCTTCAAAAATGTAAAAGTGGAACTACCTTATAGTCATACTATACTACTCCTGGCAATACATCCAAAATAAATAAAGCTAGCATACAAAAGTTATACCCACATACCCATGTTTATTGTGACACTATTCACAATAGCAAAACTATGTAATCAGCCTAGATTCTTGTCAAAAGATATGTGAATAAAGAAAATATGGTATGTATGCACAGTGGAGTATTATTCAGCCATAAAGAAGAATGGAATACTGTCATTTGTAGGAAAATGGATAAAACTGGAGAATATCAAATTAAGCATATAAGCCCAGCACAGAAAGACAATAATCATGTGTTTTCTATCATTCATAGAAAAAAGATTTCAAGAAAGAATAGCACAAAAAAATGTAATGATAGATTTCCTTGTGGACTATATTAATAATTATATCCAAACTTCGGAGGCAGAATTTGTGAGAGGAGCATTAAAAAACTAAACAATATCAAAATGAATAAAAGGTAATTCAGGAAATAATTTGCTCAGCTACAAGTTTGTTTACATAGACATAATAATATAAAATGGAATACTAACTAATAAACACAAGTCATGGTATAATTATATTGAGAAGATGGAGGAGAGGGAGGTTCATGGGGTTGATGAAGAAAGGAAGCAAGACAGGGTGGTCAGACACCTAAAGCAAGACACCTAAATCATCACTTACCATAAAACAAAGGTTAAAAAAAAAAGGAAGCTCTAGTTAGAACAATCCAGATATAACAGAAATTTGGAAGTAAATAATAATAGTTGCTAAAAGTGTTGAGTTGAAAGTGATTTCCTGGGGCCGGGATTGTGGCTCAGCGGTAGGGCACTTGCCTAGCACGGGTGGGACCCAGGTTCGGTCCTCAGCACCACATAAAAGTAAAGGCATTGTGTTGTGTCCATCTACACCTAAAAAATAAATTAAAAAAAAAAAAAAGAAAGTGATTTCCTTGGGCCTGGGTTGTGGATCAGTGGTAGAACACTTGCCTAGCACGT
>NW_026006728.1:0-4643 GCF_001458135.2 Marmota marmota marmota
TCCCTGGGTTCAATCTCTGGTACCAAAATAATAATAATTAATAATAATAAAAAAATATCTCCCATATAAAACAATGCAGCTGGGGTGGTAGCTCAGTGGTAGAGTGCTTGCCTAGCATGTGTGAGGCACTGGATTCCATCCTTAACATCACATAAAAATAAATAAATGAAATAAAGGTATCGTGTCCATCTACAACTAAAAAAGTTTTTTTTTTTTTAATTCTCCCTTTATTGAACATCCTTATCCAGTTATCCCAGTTATTACACTTTCTAATCCCTTAAAGCAAAATTTCAGAAGATTCCCCCAACCCAGTACTGGGGATTTAACCCAGGAACACTCACTAAACAACATCCCCAGTCCCCTCCTTTTTTTTTTTTTAAAGAGAAAAAAGGATAAATTAGACTTTACTAAAATTAAAAACTTCTGCTCTTTAAGACTCTTTAAGCACAATAAAAAATCAAACCACATATTGGGAGAAAATATTTGCAAAGCCTATATTTGATGAAGAATGTATCCTGAATATATGAAACTCAATAATAAGAAAACAAACAACGGGGCTGGGGATATAGCTCAGTTGGCAGAGTGCTTGCCTTGCATGTACAAGGCCCTGGGTTCAATCCCCAGCACCACCAAAAGAGAAAAAGAAAATAAATAACATGATATATTTTTAAATGGGCAAAATAATTGAATAATAAGTTAATGAAAGAAAGTATATAGATGCCAAATAAGCATATGAATAGATGCTTACCATCATTATAAAAAAGGAAATTAAAATCACCAGATATTGCTACATACCTATTTGAATGGCTAAAATTAAATTTAAAAGACTGACCATAAAAATGTTGTTGAGGATAAATAAGAACTGAAATTTTCATACACTGGTGATGGGAACAGAAAATGATCCAACCACTTTAAAAAACCCTTTGAAAATTGATTAGAAAGTTAAACATATGCTACCCATATGATCCAGCCATTCTCCTCCTCCGTATTTACTCAGTAGATAAGGATGTTTCTTCCACACAAAGATTTGTCCTGGTATGTTTCATCACAGCTTTATTTGTAATAGCCAAACACTGGAAATTTTGGGGGGTCATTTTGCATCAAGCATGGTGGATAGTACTTGGGAGGGACCCTCTCTCAATGAATACCAGTGTCTTTCTCCTCTACTAAGCTGCTTCTTCCCATCCCCCCAGTACCCTCTCCCCTTTTTTTTGGTGGTGCTGGGGATTGAACTCAGGGCCTTGTGCATGCAAGGCAAGCACTCTACCAACTGAGCTTTAGCCCCAGCACCCACCATCCCAGCCCTTTAAAAAAAAATTTTTTTTTTTTTTTTTTGAGATAGGGTCTCCTTAAGTTGCCCAGGCTGGTCTGGAACTCTCAATCTTCCTGCCTCAGCCTTCCAGTAGGTGGGATTACAAGTATGTGCTACTACACCCTGCTCAAGAGGTTCCCCTTGCATTCTTTTTTTTTTTTTTTTAAAGGATGGTTAGTCTATATAGAACAATTCAGAAATTCTTTTATTTTCATTTATTTATTTGAGAGAGAGAGAATTTTAATATTTATTTTTTTAGTTCTCGGCGGACACAACATCTTTGTTTGTATGTGGTGCTGAGGATCGAACCCGGGCCCCCGCACGCATGCCAGGAGAGCGCGCTACCGCTTGAGCCACATCCCCAGCCCCTCCCCTTGCATTCTATATTCTGTATTGAACCCACCCCAATCAGGCTTTCTTTTTTTGTTGTTTTTTGTTTTGGTTTTGGTTTTGGTAACAGGGATTGAACCCAGGGGCACTTAACCATGGAGCCATATCTCCAGCCCTTTTTATTTTGAGACAGGTTCTTGCTAAGCTGCTTAGGGCCTAGGCAAGTTGCTGAAGCTGGCTTTGAACTTTTGATCCTTCTCTCTGCCTCAGCCTCCTAAATTTCAGGGATTACATATGCCCCTGCTCCTGCCTAATCAGTCAGGCCTTCCTTTATCCCTACTGTTCCATTGCAGGTAATTATGCCAGCATCTTGCGAAGCTCAGGCAGGAGAATTGCAGGTTTGAAGCCTACCTCAGCAACTTAATGAGGCTGTAACCAATCTAATGAGATCCTGTCTCAAAATAAAAATAAAAATTTATAAAAGGGCTGGAGGTGGGGCTTAGTGGTTAAGCACTCTTTGGCTCAATCCCTGGTACCAAAAAACAAAACAAATAAATAAATAAAAATAAAATAGACTGAGGATGTAGTATATCCCTAGGTTCAATCCCCAGTACTTGATGAATAGGGGAATCTACCACATAAAGCAGTTTGAGGAAGAAAAATCACATTTGAACCAATAGATGTAGAAAAGCGTATGATAAATATGAAACTCTTTCATGATAAAAACCTATTCTTAAATGAGGATAGGGAACTTCCTCCATCTGATTAAAAAAAAAAAATCTATAAAGACTCTACAGCTAACACCATATTTATTGGTGATAAACCAGCTTTCCTGATAAGATCAGGAACAGGTATGGATGTCCCCTCTCACCATTCCTTTTTTTTTTTTTAGTACTGGGATTGAACCCACGAGCACTTAACCACTGAACCACATCCCCAGGCATTTTTATTTTGAGACAGGGTCTCACAAAGTTGCTAGGGCCTTGCTAAATTGCTGAACCCTGAATCTCTGGGATTACAGATGTGTACAACCAAGCCCAGATCACGCTCCTTTTTAGTTATAGGTGGACACAATATTTTATGTAGTACTGAGGATCGAACCTAGTGCCTCATGCATGCTAGCAAGCTCTCTACCCCTGAGCCACAACCCTCATATTCCTTTTTAACACAGTATGCTAGAAGTCCTGGATAATTCAGTCAGAAAAGAAACTAATTGAGAAGAAGAAAACTTTGTTAGCAGATGACATGATAACTCTGTGAAGCCACAGCAACTCTCATTCACTGCTGGTGGGAATATAAAATGGTAGTCACTTTGGAAGACAATTTGACAGTAGTATTTTATAAAACTAAACATACGTTACAATTCAGCAATCATTCACCTTGGTATTTACATAAAGGAGTTGAAAACTAACATTCATACAGACATCTACATGCAGATGTTTATAGAAGCTTTATTCATAATTGCTACTACTTGGTAGCTTCCAAATAACCCTCCAAGATGTAGGTGAATAGATAAGTAAACTATGGTATATTCAGACAATGAAATATTATTTAGAGCTAATCAGAAATGAGATATCAAGCCAGGCAAAAGATAGGATTGAAACTTAAATTTATATAATTATTTTTTTCTTTTCTTTTTTGTGGTGCTGGGGATTGAACTCAGGGCCTTGTGCATGTGAGACAAGCACTCTACCAACTGAGCTATATCCTCAGCCCTTAAATGTATAATGAATGAAAGAAACCAGGGGCTGGGGCTGGAGTTCAGCAGTAGCACACATGCCTGGCATGTGTGAGGCACTGGGTTCAATTCTCAGCACCACATAATAAATAAATAAAATAAATAAAGGTCTACCAACAACTGAAAAAAAAAAAAAAAAAAAGAACCAATCTGAAAGGTCTATATGATTTCAACTATACAACATTCTGGAAAACTCAAAACTATGGAGACAATTTTTTTTTTTTAAATCAGTGGTCGCCAGGGGTTTGGTAAAAGAGATGGATGGTTAGGAAGAAGACAAGATTTGGAGGCAGTGAAAGTACCCTGTGTTATACACATGTCATTACACATTTGTCAAAATTAATACAATGGCTGGGCATGGTGGTATATGACTATAATCCCAGAGAAGTGGAAGGCTAAGGAAGAAGAATCACAAGTTCAAGGCCAGCCTGGGAACCTAGTGAGACCCTATCTTAAAATAAATTTTAAAAGGGCTAGAGATGTAACTCAGTGGTAAAGTGCTCATGGGTTCAATCCCCAGTACCATATACACTAAACAAACAAACAAACAAACAAATAAAATAAAACATACTAAGAAAATTATAATGTAAGCTATGGTCTTTGGGTGATAACACTGTGATAATGTAGGTTCATCAGTTGTAATACCATTCTTGGTGGGGGAATAATGATAATGAGGAAGGCAACACATATGTGAGGATAGGGGATATATGCAAAATCTTTGTACTGTCCTTTTAATGTTGCTGTAAAACTAAAACTGCTCTTAAAAAATATCCATTTTTAAAAAAACAGGTCTGGGAATGTAACTCAGTAGTACAATAAAGCAAACTAATTATAACCATGCATCAGGCCCTGGGTTTGATCTCCAGCACTGAAAAAACAAAACAAAACAAACAATAACCACCCAAACATATACACTCAATCTCAGAGCTCCTTTGCTCTGCTTTGAATTTGATTATTCTGTGGATTCCCAGGTTCTTTACTTCAAGATATTCTACTGAGGTCACCACTTTCCCAGCTTTATACATTCCCCATGAGTGTTCTTATCCATTCCCATGGTTTAATAACCATCCTCATGCTGAAGACTCCAAAATCTATCCCTCTCTCCTCTCTCTGTATCTGCATATATGTCTGCTTAACAGACATCTCCAGGCATATGTACCATAGACACTTAAACTCAAAATGTTCAAAAGCTGAATGCTATCTGGGCATGATGGGGCATGCCTGTAATCTCAACAATTTGGAAGGCCAAGGCAGGAGGATCAC
>NW_026006729.1:0-4643 GCF_001458135.2 Marmota marmota marmota
TATATATATATATATATATATATATAAATGAATGACAGATACAAGAAAACTAACAAGTGATGCAGATATGGGAACAATAACCAGATTCCTCTGAGTGGAGAGGTAGAGCATGCTGGGAAGAAGTAACAATGGCCAAGCAACTGGGAATCTTGACTGACAGGAGAGTCTTATCTAGTCCTATGACAGTGGTAGGTATAGAGAAGAAAGAGGCCAATGTGGATGATTCTATTGAATGCGTAGCTTTACCTTGTAGTTAGGATGAAAGGAACTCCCCTTCCCCCACCTCACCATCCTGTCTCCCTTGATGTCTAGTCGTCATCACTCACCTGTTTTGATGTGGTCATTATAACAGCGCTCCTTGATTGCAAACAAAAAAACAAAAACCAATTCTATTTCAAACAAGGAAATTTGTTGGACACAGGGCTCATAAAATCAAAAGGAGGCTAAGCATGGAAAAATTAAGACTGGGTAGGAATCAAGGAAAGATGAAAAAGCAAGAGACAAAACTGGTTTAGAAGGAAGAAGCTGGTAATGCAATTCTGCAGCAAGCATACACCAATCTTTTCTCATCCTTGCGTCATTTCAGTGAGATTTCAAATTCCCAAGGATAGTGTTTATTGGCTGCCCTTCAGTCTCACTTCTACCACTATGTCGTATCAGACCAGGCAGATGAGCAGTACCTCTAGTCTTTGGCTTTGGTAGTGAATACCACACATCCAAGCAAGAAGGCAGAGAGCTGGGGCTTTTAAGAATGAGGAATGTATATTGGGAAATGCTGATAAAAATGTCCACTCTATTATCTTTGGACCATGAGTGATAGATAGGAAAAGTGTATCTTAGAGTCTGTCATATCAAAAGTAGCTAATTGCTAGTTTATTCAAACTCTTACCATGATTATCAAATGCTACCCCCCCCCCGAAAAAAAAAAAGTTCCTAGGTGAAGTAGTTCTCCAAGGAAAATAGCACACCCTTTACCACTCAGAATGGAACCTCAGTATTGCTAATTAAGTCCCAGTTCCAATTATGTTAATGAGACTGCAAGGAGACTGTACAGCCAGAAGTCCCAGTACAGTGTTATCCCATGCCGAGCTCCTACAGAGTCTCTTAATAGCATGCCAGCTCTATCTGTGAAAGCATTTTCTCATTTCTCTTTGGAACAAACCAGGTCTTAGCAGTTTTGAAGTTTTTTCCATTAATAATCTGTCTCCCCTGCACCATTGACCCTGTAAATTCCAAAACAGTGTCCCAGAGCCTAAGGATAGACTTTAGTAATTTCTAAATAATTAATTGCATAGCATATTTTCTAGCTAGTTTTGCCATTTTAATAAGAATGGACAAATATAAATATATTTGCCATTCTTTTGATATTAAATCTTAATCTTTTGTATATTAAAGTTTATATACTGTGGCATCTAAATATAAGAGACATATATATCAGCTGAAAGCCAAGTTAATAATGAGATGATTTCTGTACTCTGAGAGGGAATAATTAATTCCAATAATATGTTTGGGATTCTGTGCTCCCACTATCAAATTTAGAAAGATAATATTATATTGTAACCAGAAGTATTAGTGATCCAAGGAAAATCCAAAAATAATATTAAGAGGAATTTGAGTATTCACTAGAATTTTAGCAAGGGATATCTACTTCTCTTTAGGACTAAATAACTGAATTTTTGGTGATACTGAAAGAATGAATAATTATAGGTGGGTCAAGACTAATAAAATGATCCAAATTTTTGTCTTCCCAAAGATTTTCATACCTTGAAATCCTCACACTCAAGTTGATGGCAAGAAGAGAGGGGTCCTTTGGGGGTAATTAGGTTTTGAAGACAATATCCTCATGAATAGGATCAGTACCCTTCTCTGAGACCCCAGAGAGTTCTTCTGCCTCTTCCACCACGGGAGGAGGCAGAGAGAAGACACTATGAACCAGAAAGTGGACTCTCACAAGACACTGCATTAGCAAGACCTTGACTTTGTGCTTCCCAACCAACTGTGAGAAATCATTTTGGGTGCTTGTAGACTACCCGGTTTATATGTTTGGTTAAAACCTGAATGAATTAAGCCGACTAATAATATAATTGTAATTATATTTGGAAAATGTAATACTCAAGTGTTTGAATTGCAATTAAAACATGAAAAATCACGTCCTCAGGTTTGTATTGATAGAAGGATACATTAGAGAAGAGTTACAAGCACAAGATAATTCAAGGTGGAACCTTGGTAACAAGTCCTGAAGTCTTTCTCTGTAGCCCACTGCTTCTCAGTAATAAGACCTAGTAATCCACTGGAAACAATGTAGGAAAAGCATTAATAGACAGAAGGAAAATGTACCTATACATATTTTTTTTATTCACACAGTATCAAGTAGTAAAAGCATCTTTTACTTGCCTATTGCTACAAAAATACAGAATAAAAAATTACCTTAAAACTCAGTGTCTTAAAAGCAGCAAGCACTTTTTACTGCCCATAAGTCCACAAGTTAGCTGACGGTTCCTGTTTGAACTGTTTTAGTCAGCTTCTTTGTCGCTATGACCAAAAAGACCCAACAAGAACAGTTTTAGAGGAGGAGAAGTTTATGTGGGGCTCACGGTTTCAGAGGTTTTAGTCCCTACGAGGCAGAATCTGTATCTCTGGGCCCAAAGTGATATAAAACATTAATGCAGAAGGTTGTGGAGGAAAGCTGTTCAGGACATGGCAATCATGAAGCAGAGAGCTTCCCCAGTGATATACCTGCTCCAGCCACTCCCCATCGTCCTACGGGTGCCATCCACTCAATCCAGATCAGTGAATTAAGTCAATGATCAGGCTGTATCTTCCTAACCTAATCATTTTTCTTCTGAATGTTCTTGCATTTTCATACACATGATCTTTGTGGGACATCTAATATCTAAGTCATAACAAGCTGATTTTCTCTTTTGTGTGTGGGCTGTTTTAGGTAGGTGGATCGCTAGTTAGGGGATCATTTGGGAATTGGCTGGTTATTTGGTGGATGGTTTAAGATGATCTTGACAGGGTCAACTGGGTTTTCCCTCAGGGCTCTTTTATCCTACAGCGGGGCTAGTGCTTGTACATAGCAGGGGCAGAGTTCCAAAGGAGAGAGTGCACACAGGCAAGGTCCCTAAAGGTCCAGGTTTAGAACAGTGCAGTAGCCATTCTGCTATATTCTGTCAGGGAAAATAGGTCAAGTCCAACCTAGACTCAGGAGTAGAGAAATAGTCTCCACATTTGACAAAAGGGATCCCAATGTCCAATTGTAAATGGAAGCGACACAAGGAGGGGAATAATTGGTGCCATTTTAAAAATCAATGTGTGACTAACATATATAAAAATACATGCCTAAAACTCTGCACTGGTTTCACAGTATGAGTTGGTGTTTAAGAAAAGTGAGGCTTTAGATCATTTGCAGGGCAGTATAGAAAACATTGCTTATAGATAGAAGATTCATCAAACAAATCTTGGCCAATATCATTTAACTGCAATAGTTAACATTTCCATCCAAAAAGGGAGAAAAGATGAGAACTTTGTCTGACCTTACCATGGGTGAACTTGTGGCATACTGTTTCAGAGGATTATGGTATTCTCTCCAGTATGCTTCTGAAAAGAATTTTCTGTTAATAGAATATAAGTATGTATGTCATAGATAGATGTTTTGTTTATAAATGTAGCTAAACTAATATTTATGAAGTGTAGCAGCAGAAATGTCACTTTTTGAACTAATTAAATGATCGAGGATACAGTAACACCTAATTGATATTGAAAACTAAAGATCCCCAGTAATCTAAGCTTCAAACTGGTCAATATTAGTGATTTGGAATGAATCAAGACAACTCATTTGTTGTTATCTCACATTAAAGAA
The DNA here is from genome assembly GCF_001458135.2 of Marmota marmota marmota. NCBI lineage: Eukaryota > Metazoa > Chordata > Mammalia > Rodentia > Sciuridae > Marmota > Marmota marmota. The sequence goes on from NW_026006729.1 coordinate 3,863, forward strand.
AAATTTAATATTACTCTCTTCTACTTGGCTAACTACAGATTATATATTGATAACCAAGTGAAATAGAAATGACTGATGGGAAAGTTGTAAAGTATTCTTCCATGCTTAAATTTTTATGAGAAATTTTCATTTCTGGCAACAGTGAGCTGGGCAGCAATCTTTGAAGAGGATTCAGTAAATGTGAATTGCATAAAAATTATTTTCTTTTGATTTTTATGTATCATCAGAACATCAAAAAAATGAGATGATCATATAAATGTTTTGTTTGGTTCTTTCATAGGATATGAGTATTTGGGACAGGTTCTCTTCCCTGGAATACTAGAAAAACAGAAAATGAAAACAAATGTTGTTTTCATAATTTTATTTAAAAAGATTTGTTTTTAATTCACTACTTTGACCACCTCAGAAAGTGTAAGTCTCCCTGAATCCAATTCTCTCCCTACTCCTTTCACAGTTAGCAGAATGGCATTAACTTCTAATTGACAGAGAATGTTGAGACTACCCAAAGCCCTTTCCTTCATATGTTGGTATGTTTTAATTTACATCTATTTAATTTGTCTAAATCAGTATCATTCCTCCCCTTTGCTAAGCCCAGCTCTTTTATTTATATTTTTAGCTATAATCCTCAATCTTATTTATTCTCCGAGACTTTTGCTTAGTCAATTACCTAGTTCTCTTATACAATTTCTAATGTCATTCTACATGGGCTGTTCTCCCTGTACTTGAAAACATGCTCAATTTTTGTTTATTCTTAAAAAAAAAAAAAAAAAAAAAAAAAAAA
>NW_026006730.1:0-4642 GCF_001458135.2 Marmota marmota marmota
AAAAAAAAAAAAAAAAAAAAAAGAAAATTAAATAAATTGCAACCAAACTCTACTACTGATTATCAATGTACACAGGAATTTTTAACTTACCCTCCACGGTGATAAGAGCTGTTGTGTGGACTTCTCCCAACTCATTGGTTGCTTTGCACAGATACAGGCCCTCATCTTCTTTTTTGGCTCTTTCAATAATTAGTGTGTTATTCTCAAAGAAGATCCCTGCATTAACAATGTCCCTTCATTATTATGTGAGTTATTTGTGCTTAAACCCATCTACAGAATATGTGAAGGCCACATCTCATTAGGTCAACAAGGGTCTCATTTCCAACTCATGACAGCCCAATGGAACTGCACCAACTAAGGCCCTCTTGATGGGTCTACAGGCTTTGAAACCAAAAAACAAGATTTCAGACTCACCTGAAGCAGGGAGAACAGGAATTCCATTTTTCAACCAGTGGATTTGAGGGCATGGTATTCCACCCACTTTGCAATCCAGCAAAATCTTGCCACTGTGGTTGACCTCAATATTGGTGAGATTCTCAATAATGAATGGGGCAACCCTTTCTGTATAAATCAAGGTAAAGGAAGCCAAGATACTGAGGCAGGGTACCATAAATATTATATTGGATATTTATCCCATCCCACATATTTAACTAGACATCTAGATGGTGAAGTATTGTCATACTCAGAAAAAGGAAGTAGAGATAGAAAGAAAATTTGGGTAAGTGTGGGGTGATCTGCATTTGTGTCCTTCAAATTATTCCTTATCCTCATACTTAAGAGGGCCATCTTGAGCCACTTGAGGGAAGAGAAGTAGCTTTCTAAGAGTGTTGGCATCAGGACTAAAAAATTCCATCACTAGATTTTTCCATAACTACTTTACCACAGACTCTAAAATTCATGAAATCATTTTCCTTAGAATGCCTCCAAAAGAACTCAGGAAGGAAAAGGCTGATTGAATCAGTCTCTAAGGAATATAAAATCCTAAGCCTTATACTGCTTCAGAATCCACCCAACAACTGGCTCAATTTCTAAGAGAAAAGTTCCTCCAATTCTACCTCTAATAAAGAGCTGAGTGTTGCGCTGCATCATGTTGGTGATGTTCTTCTGTGCCCAAGCCTTGCACTTGTACTGCCCTTTATCCTGCTGAGTCACATTCTTGATCACCAGTGTCAATGAGATGGAGTAGTTGCTTCTGAAGCTTTCAGTGTCTATAACAGGAATCTTCTCGCCTAAGGGGCTGAACCAAGCAAGTTGATTGTAGATATATTTAGCTGCCTTGCATTGGAGCCGAGCATCATAGCCTTCAATCATTGAGACTAGAGGTTCTGCCTCCATGAAATCAGCCACATCTGTATAGGTGAATATAAGCAGGCAAGTGAAGCTGATGAATAGCACCATTCTCTCTTTCTTGCCAAATTGCAGAGTTAAATATACTCCCTTGATAAATGCCTAGTAGCAAAGAGCCAACCAATTTGTTTTCAGCATCACTTTCTGAGTTTCAGTTTTTAAACCCATGCTTAAAAACAGGAAAATTGTGCATATACATATAAAATGGTTAAACATATCTACTCAAACACCTATCATTCTTCAAGTTGAAAATGTGCAAAATATTTTCTTCTAGCTTTTTCAAGTATACTGTATATCAAAATTATCTAAAATCAGAAATTCTTATATTAATCTAACTGTAACTTAGTACCCAATTGATTAACCTAACCCCATTTTTCCATTCTCTTCAGTAAGCACCATCCTGCTTTCAATTTATGAGATCTACTTATTTAGGTTCCACATCTGAGTGAAATTTTGAGGTAATTGTCTTTGTGTGCCTGGCTTATTTTGGATAACATATCAATCTCCATTTTCATCCATGTTTTCAAAAATGACAGGATTTTATTCTATAGTTAAACCATAGTCCATTGAATAGACTGCCACATATTATTCATTCATTCATCAGTCAGTGGATAATTAAGTTGACTCAATATTTCAGCAAGTATGAATACTGTTGCAATAAATATGGGAGTGCAGATAACTTTGAAATGCTGATTTCATTTCTTTTGTAGACCAATCAACAGATGGATCTGTCTATCATGTATCTATCTATCTATCTATCTATCTTTCATCTATCTACACAGGAGTGGGATTTCTGGATCACATGCCAGTTCTAATTTTATGAGGAACTTCCACACTATTTCACATAGTGGGTGTACTAATTTATATTCCCTACAACAGTGTGCAAATTTACCTTTTTGTGTATATGATTACCAAAACTTGCAATCTTTTGTGTTTTTAATAACATCTATTCTTACTGGAGTAAGGTGATATTTCATTATGATTTTGATTTGCATTTCTCTAATTTGTAATGCTGGACTATTTTCATGTACCTCTTCTATATTTTCAAGTATGCTTTTTAGAAATGTCTAGGTCTAATACCTATTATTATATCAGACCACTTTTTTGCTATTGAGCTTTTTAAGTTCCTTATATATTATGAATATTAACTCATGGTCAGATGTATAGTTTTCAAATAGTGCCTTCCATTCTGTCCTTCATTCTGATGATTATTTCCTTTGATGTGAAGAGGGTTTTAGTTTCCTATGTTCTTATTTTCTAGCTTTGATTTTGTTCCTGAGCTTTTCAGGTCTTGTTTAAAATATTCAATTAAAATAAACAAGATGATAAACCCTTAGGCAAAGTAACCAAATGAGAAAGAGGACACACTTTAATAAATTAGAGATTAAAATGGTGGTATTATAACAGACACAACTGAAATCCAGAGGACTACTAGGGAGCATTTTGAAAACAATTGGAAAATTTAGAAGAAATTAAGAAGTGCTTAAGATGTAAACCTACAAAAATTGGACTAACAGGATTTACAAAACTAAACAGACTCATGATGAGCAATGAAATTGAAGTACTAATAAAAAGTTTCCCAACAAAGTCCAGGATCCATATAGATTCATAGTTGAGTTTTACCAGATCTTTAAAGAATAACTAATATCAATGTTCCTCGAATTATTCAATGAAATTAAATGAGAGGAAATATGTTCAAAATTATTCAGTGAAGCCTGTACCATTCTGATACCAAAACTAGGTAATGGAATTTCAAGAAAAGAAATATATAGACCAAAAGTATAATTGATGAGTATTGATTCAAAATCCTCAATAATATGTTAACAAGCCAAATTTATTAAAACATTAAAAATATCATGCAATATAATCATTTGGATTTAAATCAATATGCCTCATAAATAGAATCAAGGGTAGAAATCATGTGATTATTGCAATAGATGCAAAAAAAAAATTCAAGAAAATTCAATACCAATTTATGATTAAAAATTACCATGAAGAAACTGTAGATAGGAGGAACTTACCAGAACAAGACAAGGATTTTCACTTTCACAACTGCTATTCAAAATATTACTAGAAATTTTAGTTAGGGCAAATATTCAAGAGCAAGAAATAAAGGATATACAAAATAGGAAAGGAAGAAGTCAAACTATAACTGTTTGAAGATGACATGATTCTATAATTAGAAGACTCTTATGGTTCTCCCAGAAGACTTCTAGATCTAATAAACAAATTCAGAAAAATAGTAGAATACAAAATCAACATAAAAAATCAATAGCATTTCTAAACCCCAATAACAAATTTACTGATAAAGAAATAAGAAAAAATAATTCAATTTATAATTGCCTCAAAAAGAATCAAATAAATAGGAATCAATCTAACCAAGGAGTTGAAAAATCTCTACAATGAAAGTTACAGAATACTTAACTCGTGATTTTGTGCCCAGCCAGACTGCGGCATGCATAGACCTCATTGATTGAATTTTCCTTCCAGTCAGCAACAACCATGGCTCATTGGAGTGGTCCTAGGCCATAAGTCTACCTCAGCAATGGGAAACAAATATCACTGAGGATGTTGGTCCTGCCCACGTACTGTACTGGTCTCAGCAGGCTATGGGCTCTCAGTGTGACACAGCATTGTAGCATTGCTTGCCATAAGACAGCCCACATAATTCTTCCATCAACTCCAAACAGCGTAACATTTTGAGGGAAAGGTAGATAAGTGCCAATTTGTTGTACAGAAAACTCTAAGGTGAGGCCCACAGCCAAGCAAATCAAATAGTACCTGACTACATACCAGTGACCATGGGTAAGGTCTCTGGGACTACTCTAGATTCAGGTGGAATCTTGTGAGGATGGATTACCCATTTTAAACACAACCTCATTCATTCTGAATACACCAATTGCAGATTTCAGAAAAACCTGGGCTTTGATCTCCATCTAGTGTTCAAATAGTGACAGGACACCAATAGTGGATATAGGGTGCAATTGGTTGGTTGCTGAAATAAGAAAAGGTCCACAGATTCAGAAAAAAAAAAAAAAAAAAGGCTGACTTCTTAGAATTTCTGGAATGACAAGCACAAAGCCATACTATAAGTATGGATGTTCATCAAAAGGCCTGCAATGGGACCATCATATCACCCAGCTATATCACTTGTCAGTATCTAAAAGAATGAAAGTCACCATACTTTATTGATGCATGCATAATATGTTCACAACAATGCAATTCATAACAGCCAAGTTATTGAAAGAGACAACATATCTGTCAACAAATGAATGGATAAAGAAAATTTTATATA
>NW_026006731.1:0-4639 GCF_001458135.2 Marmota marmota marmota
CCTTAAACCTGGAACCTAAACCGGGAACGCCCTAAACCCGATTATCCTAAACCGGGAACACCCTAATCCGCCCTGGTCCTTGAGCAAGGTCACCTACATGCAATGTCACTGCAAAATGTCCTATTTCCACGAGTCCTTCCACTAAGCAACATGGGGTACGCTGGCAAGGAAATTGTCATACCTACTTGGCTAATGGCTCCCAGCATTGTACATGATCAATATATACAGCTATAATTTAAAAATATTTTTTGGTACTGGGGATTGAATTCAGGGGACACTTAACCAGTGAGCCATCTCCCCAGCCATATTTTGTAATTTATTTAGAGACAGGGTCTCACTGATTTGTTTAGCACCTTGCCATTGCTGAGGCTGGCTTTGGACTCGCCATCCTCCTGCCTCAGCCTCCCAAGCTTCTGGTATTATAGGCATGTGCCAATGTAGCTGGCTTAAAATAAAATTTTTGAAAGAAAGGAAAAGAAAAATTTATGGGAGGGGGCAGGGAGTAGAATGGTTTTTGCCAAGGGCTGAGAATGGATTGGGAAATGGAGAACGGATGATGAAAGGGGCAAAGTTTTACATAGGAGGAATAAATTCTGGCAATATTTTGTTTAGCATGGTGATCACGGTTAATATTAATATGTTATATACTTGGAAGTTGTTAAAACAATAGGCCTGAAATGTTCTCACTACACACATGAAAATAACTGTGTTAGGGGATGAATATATGATTGTGGTAATCATTTCACAATGCATACATTTATCAAAACAAACAAAATAATAACAGCAACAACAATAATCATAATACCTCTTCTTGGGCACTTATGTGTGTCTGATCTTAGGCTTTGTGCTGAATGCCTGATGTTCATTATCTCATTTGTGAAGTATAGATATTCAGGTTCAGGGTCATTTGCTCAAGAATACAATGCTAATAAACAAGGGTTTCACAGATTGAAAAACAAAACAAAACACACTAAAATGTCTCCACATAGGAACCTTGGCCTTTTTTCTGCTAAACCAGGTCATTGTTTTGTAGACAGGCACAACCATTGGAAAGAGCAGAAAGAACAAACTTATGGGAAAGTGGGAAGATTGCCTGCCTTTTTGCTGTTGATAAAAAAACCAATTTTTTTTGTTTATTCTGCTATTCTCCAGTAAAGAAAACCAGACCTTTTCTGCATAGATAACCTTTTCCAAATATGTTGACAAAGTGATTGCAAAGGATCTTCTAAGTAATTAGAAGGGTTATTATCTGAACCTTCACACTAAATCCATGCTTTGAAGGAAAAATAGCTGGCCAGGCATTATGGTGCACACCTCTAGTCCCAGCAGCTTGGGAGGCTGAGGCAGGAAGTTCTCAAGTTCAAAGCCAGCCTCAGCAATTTAGAGAGTCCCTAAGCAATTTAGTGAGACTCTATCTTTAAAAAAAAATATTAAAAAGGGCTGGGGATGTGGCTCAGTGGTTAAGTGCTCCTGGATTCAATCCCTGATACAAAAAAATAAAAATAATAAAAAATAAAAAACAAGAAAAAAAAAAAAAACTGGTTGGAGTGGTAAGAAATAAGGCTAATAGGGAGCTGTTCCCAGACTGTGTGGCATTGGACTAAGTCTACAGACCACTTTTTATTATTATCTCAATAAAAATATTTTAATGAATTTTTAAACTTGCTTGCTTTTATTTACTTAAATTCATTTATTAAAACAGAATTTGTGTCTGTAATACCCGTGGCTCAGGAGGATAAGGCAGGTGGATCATGAGTTCAAAGCCAGCCTCAGCAACTTAGCAAGGCCTTAAGCAACTCAGTGAGGCCCTAAGCAACTCAGTGAGACCCTGTCTCTAACTAAAATACAAAATAGGATTGGGGATGTGGTTGAGTGCCCCTGAGTTCAATCCCCAATACCTTCCCCTCCCAAAAAAGAACAGAATTTGTGAATCCCCACTTTGAATGCAAGACCAATATCATTTGCTTTAAATAGAAAGTAATAATGTATATAGTGAAAATAAAGAAGTTACTTCATGTTTTAAAGAATAAAAATAAATAATAAAGTATAAATCTAATTGATTATACAGAAATACATGCTGGAAAATAGGATTCCTGTGAGCAGAGTAGAACTTTTTATATTCATTTACCAATAAAGGGATATTTAGCTCCTTAACACTTTGTTTAAAGAAAAAGATGAAATGATGACTTTTTTCCCCCAGTTTTAATATTAATCAGTTCCAAGAATCTCAACATTTATGCAAATATATTTATCTATATCTATACAAATATGTGGTACATATGGAATATATATAAATATATATAGATATAAATATATGATACCTATAGGAAAAATACAGTAATTTTTAAAAGCTGGATTGTAATTTAGCTACTTAACAGTGGTCCCTGATTGTTCAATCATGGGGACCTGGATAAGACACAATAAGCTAAGTCACATTTCTATTTGGCTTGGATCAGAATGTTTTTTGGGGCCGTCTCTGCAGGGAAAGGAAGTTTAAGAAATTTGTGTAATCAAAACTGCTTCTCTTTTCTGCCAGTTCACTGTTCTCAAGCCCTTCAGTTCAGGCGTGAGCTCTGCCACTATAGAAAACCATGGCACCCCATAAAGTCTAGCATTAGACCTAAGCATGGGCATCTGTTTTCCAACTCACTATGTTTAATGTGACTCCACCAGAAAAAAGTCTGCTGCCTCAACACTTGAGAGAGTAAAGTGGCCCAGAGCACAGACTTCCTTTACAGGTGACCCAGACAGATGTCCATTCATAATGCTTTAAGGCATTTTCCATACTGCCAGTGGGAAACACTGTCTTGAAGTCATTTTGTATCTATTTGCTCTCTTTGTGGCCCTAGCTCAACATTTCTCTAAGCAACTATAATAAAGCATGGTTCAATCATGCCCAACTGTGTCCCAGGACTCCTATCATTCTGCTACTAGAAAGTTCATATGCTCAAAATTTGTCCTTCTGAGCACGACCTTGGCAGCCTTCCTATGTGAAGGTACAATTTAGAAATAATCTTTGTTTGTTAGATTGTGGTAGGATCTTTGCACTTCTGTCACCCAATCAATTAGACGTTTGTAAGGTGGAGGCAGTATTATTATCACAGGCAGATGGTGAAATGTTACTCCATCCTTCTCTGGCCGCTTTAACTTCTTTGCATAACATTAATTCAGGGGTTTCTTTACAAATTGCAGTTTATTTGAAAAAGGTTTAAAGCCCTGAGGGTTTGGTGAGAAGTTCTTGGTTATGAATGCATCTACTTTGTCTGGCAGCAGCAAAAAGGACACTCTGATTAATACTGACTTTGCCCTGCAAGCCAGGCAGAGAACAGATGAGGTCCTTGTCACCTTAGTGCTGTTCTACGCTAAGAAGAACTTGAAGGGTCATTCTCATGCAGCCTTTGGAAGAAGCATAAGTGGGTACCTAGGCAGGGCTAGGGGTGGGGTGGATTTCTTGTGGTTGGCTCCCTTGAGGGAGGTGGAAAATTCCATTACTCAGAACTCCAGAGGGCTGCCTCCAAAGAGAGGAAGGTATCCAGGTTAGGGTGTACTTCTCAGAAGTTACACCCTGAAGAGAATGGACAGGTGGCATGAGCATGGTGAATATGATGACAAGGAGGAAGCAGGATGGCACTGAGGGCATCTGAGGTGGAGATGGGGTCAACTGAGAGGTGGGAAGAGATAATGAGATTTTGTTTTTATTTTGAAGGTTTGAAGAATGGGCAGATGAAGAAGGATTTTATTTTAGACTGTTTTGCTGTGTAATGCACTAGCAAATCCCTACAGGGTCATTCTGTGTGGGTTTATTTTCAGGCAGATGCAAGCTTCAAGACAGTCCTGCATTATTTGGGTTACCTGTATGTTAAAGCAAGTCTTGTTTGCCTAAGTACCAGGGGGAATGAAGGATTAAAAAAAAAGTCCTTATGGAGCATGTGTCCTATGTGTATGTGAGACAGATTTAGAATTGTTGCACTGTAATGAATAATCAAGCACTTTATTGTGTTTTTGGAACACCCAGAGGAATTCCCTGGGGGCTTGTCAGAGGAATTTGAATGCTTTCTAGTATGAAAAGTTTTTGTGGACAGATTCACACACTACTTTTGTCTGCTTTCTGATGTAGTTTAGGCATTATAAATGGCATGCCTCAGGTTAGGTGAATCCTCTGGCTGAACTAGTAGGTAGAATTGTTGGTTAATTCCTGCAGTTTTTCTTTTTTTTATATATTTATTTTTTAGTTTTCGGTGGACACAACATCTTTGTATGTATGTGGTGCTGAGGATCGAACCCGGGCCGCATGCGTGCCAGGAGAGCGCGCTACCGCTTGAACCACATCCCCAGCCCCCTGCAGTTTTTCTGATAGTGTATATCATAGGAAGTTGAACATACAGTATTAGAAGGCAAAAGCCAGTGCCACCATCTGGACATAAGATTCTGTGCAATAGCCATTATCATTGAAGATGATTTTAAAAATATTTTTAATATATAAATTGTCAGTGGACCTTTATTTTATTTATATGTGGTTCTAAGAAACAAACTCAGGGCCTCACACATGCAAGGCAAGCACTGTATCACTGAGCCACAACCCCTGCCCCATGAAGATGATTTTTAGTGAGTGTGAATTTTTTGTTGGTCTATGTGCTAG
>NW_026006732.1:0-4638 GCF_001458135.2 Marmota marmota marmota
CTGACTTGCCCCTCCAGGTGAGAGACCCCTTCCATCTTGATGCCAGGGCAAGCTTGAATTCTACCTTAGCCAGGGTAGTGGGGGCTTTCCCTGCCAAGTGTGAGACCCTTCCCACCTTGGTGTTGAGGCAGGACAGGTATACAGCTGCAGCCATGGTAGCAGAGATTCGTCTCTCCAGGCAGGAGACCCCTTTCATCTGGTTGTCAGGGGGAGCTCTTGTCCAGCTGTAACCATTGTAGATGTGACTCACCCCTCAAGGCAAGAGACCCCTCCCTCATGAGTGTGAGAGCTAGCTCCTATATATCCAAAGCCAGGGTGGAGGGGACTCACCCCTCCAGTCAGGAGACACCTAAAACCTGAGTGTCAGTGGGAGCTCCTATATCACCACAGGAAGGGTCCAGTGTACTCTACACTCCAGGGGGGAGACTCCTCCCAATTGGGTGTCAGGAGACCTCCTGAACTATAGCTGCCAGGGTAGAGGACTCGCCCATCCAGGCGGGACACCCCTTCAACCTGGGTGTCTCAGGGAACTTGTATACAACCTTTGCCAGGGGAGAGCTAACTTTCCCCTCCAGACAGGAGATCCATCCCACATGGATGTGTGGGGAGCTCATATACCACTGCAGCCAGTTTAGAGGGTACTTGCTGCACAGGCGAGAGACACCTCCCACTAGGGCTTCAGTGGGAGATTGTATACTGCCACCACCAGGGTAGAGGAGACCTGCCTCAACAGACAGGAGACCCCTCCCACCTCAGTGTCTGGGGGATCTTGTAGACTGGCACAGCCAGGTTACAGGGGACTCGCCTCTCCAGGTGAAGCCCCCTCCCACCTGGGTGCAAGGGGAACTCATATACCACTGAAGCCAGGGTAGCAGGGACTCGTGCCTCCAGGTGAGAGAAAACTCCCACATGGTTGTTGGAGCAGGACAGGTATACAGCTACAGCCAGGCTAGCAGAGACTTGTCTCTCCAGGCAGGAGACCCCTTTCATCTGGTTGTCAGGGGGAGCTCTTATCCCACCACAACCATTGTAGAGGGGACTTGCCCCTCAATGCAAGAGACCCCTCCCCCCTGGGTACTGGGTGAGCTCCTATATCTCCAGAGCTAGGGTGGAGTGGACTTGCCCCTCGCGGTGGGAGACCCCTCCCACCTGGGTGTCAGTGGGGTCTCCTATACCTCCACAGGCAGTGGAGGGGACTCTACCGTCCAGGCAGGGGACTCCTCTCACCTGGGTGTCAGCAAGCTCTGATACTACAGCAGCCAGGGTTGAGGGGACTCGCCCCTCCAGGCAGGAAACCCCTTCCACTGGGGTATCTCAGGGAGCTTGTATACCACTTTAGCCAGGGTAGAGGTGACTTACCCTCCAGACGAGAGACGCTTCCCACTTGAGTATCAAGGAGAGCTCATATACCACTGTAGCCAGGGTAGAGAGTACTTGCCGCACCAAGTGAGAACACCTCCCACCAGGGTGTCATGGGGAGGCTGTATACTTCCACAGCCAGGGTATTGGGGACTCGGCTCTCCAGGCAGAAGAATGTTCCCACATGTATGTCAGGGAAAGCTAGTATACCACCGTAGCCAAGGTAGAGGGTACTCGACCCTTCAGGCAGGAGACACCTGCCACATGGGTGTCAGGGGAGCTCATATGCTGCCACAGTCAGGATAGATGGAACTCGTCCCTCCAGGAGGGAAACCCATCACACTTGGGTGTCTCTGGGAGCTCATACACCATGTCAGCCAGGATACAGAGGACTCTCCCCTCCAGGTGGAAGACCCCTTCCACCTGGATGTCCTGGTGAGCTCCTATACCATTGCAGGAAGGGTATAAGGGACTCTCCCCTCCAGGTGGGAGACTCTTCCCACCACAGTGTCAGGGAAGCTCCTATACCACAGCAGCCAGAATAGAAGGGAGTCGCCCCTTTAACCGGGAGACCCCTCCCACCTGGGTGTCTGGGGGAACTGTATACTGCCGCAGCCATGTTAGAGGTAACTTGCCCCTCTAGGCGAAAGACGCCTCTCACCTGGGTGTCAAGTGGAGCTCATACCCCAGCAGCCAGTGTAGAGGCGACTTGCACAGCAGGCGAGAAACACCTCCCACTTGAAATGGGGGAAACTCCTATAATGCCTTAGCTAGGGTAGAGGGGACTTGCCCCTCCAGGTGGAACATCCCTCCCACCTGCATGTCAGGTGGAGCTCATATACCCCAGCAGCCAGGGTAGAGGTGACTCACACTTCCAGATGACAGACACCTTCCACCTGATAATGGGGTAACGCTTATATCACCTTAGCCTGGGTAGAGGGGACTCACCCCTTCAGGCGGGAGACCCCTCCCATCTGGGTATGGGGGGGGGGAAATCTCCTAAATCACATTAGCCAGAATAGAGGGGACTTGCCCCTCCAGGCAGGAGACCCCTCCCACCTGGGTTTCACAGGCACTGGAACACCCACTCAGCCAGTGTAGAGGGGACTCATGTCTCCAGGTGGAGGACCCTTCCCACCTGGTGTTGGAGGAGCTCCTATATTGCTGCAGCCAGGGAGAGATGACTCGCCCCTCTAGGGGGGAGACTCCTCCCACCTGTGTGTCCAGAGGAACTCGAATACTGAGCAGACAGGGAATAGGGGACTGGCACTTCCAGTCAAGAGACCCCTATAACCTGGTTGTCAGGAGGAGCTCCTATACCACCTGATCAAGAATAGAAGGTACTTGCCCCTCTAGGCTGGAGACCCCTCACATCTGGGTGTCTGGGGGAGCTTATTCAATGCCAAAGCCAGGTTAAAGGGGACTCACCAACTGGGTGACAGGGGATGCTCCTATACTGCTGTTGCCAGGGTAGAGTAGACTCACTCCTCCAGTGGGAAGACCCCTCCCATGTGAGTGTCTTTTGGAGCATATATACACCTTGAGCCATGGTAGAGGCGACAGGACCCTGCAGGCAAGGGACACCTCCCATCTGCATTTCAAGGGAGCTTATAAACCCCAGCAGCCATGGTACAGGAGAGTCACCCATCCGGGTGGCAGACCCCTCCCACCTGGAAATCGGAGGAAACTGGTGTACCACTGCAGCCAGGATAGAGTGGACTCGACCTTCCAGGCAGGAGACCCCCACCACCTGGGTATCCTGAAATGGGGACTCCTATACCACTGCAGCCAGGATAGTGAGAATTTACCCCTCCAGGTGAAAGACCCCTTTCACCTGGGTTCTGGGGTTTTCCTATACCTTTGCAGCCAGAGTAGAGGGGAATCACCCCTACAGGTGGGAAAAGTATAGGGGGAATCTCCTATACTACCAGAGCCAGGGTAGAGGTGTTCACCACTGCAGACAGGAGACACCTCACACTTGGTTGACCAGGGAGCACTTATAGGCACAAGCCAATGTAGAGGGGACTCACCCTCAAGGCAGGAGACCCCTCCCACATGGGTGTGAGGGGAAGCTTGTATACCACCACATTCTGGATAGTGGGGACTTGCCCCTCCATGTGGAAGACTCCTCCCAGGTGGGTGTCTGCTGATCTCCTATATCACTGCAGCCAACATAGAGGGTCTCCTCTGTCCAGATGGGAGACGCCTCCCACCTGGGTATCGGGGAAAGCTTTAATTCGCCAAACCAGGGTACAGGGAAATCGCCCCTCCAGTCAAGATGCCCCTCCCACCTGGGTATCAGAGGGATCTCATATAGCATCACAGCCAGCGAAGAGGAAACTTTCCCCTCTAGGCAGGATACCCCTCCCACCTGGGTGACCTGGAGAGCTCATATTCCACCATAGCCAGGGTAGAGGGGACTTGCCCCTCCAGTTGGGAAACCCCTCCCTCCTGGGTGTCCAGTGGGAGCATGTACAACACTGCAGCCAAAGAATAGCAGAATTGCCCGTCCAGTCAGGAGAGCCTTCCCACCTGCGTTCAGGGGGAGCTCTTTTACTGACAAATCCATGGTAGAGGGGGCTCTCCCATCCAGGCAGGAGACCCCTTCCACCTGGATTTCATGGGGAGCTCCTATATAGCTGAAGCCAGGATACTGGGGACTCGCCCTTCCAGGCAGGAGACCACTCCCTCCTTAGTGTCAGGGGGAGTTCTTATATCTTCAAAGCCAGGGTAGAGGTGACTACCCCCCTCAAAACGGCATTCACTCCCACCTGGGTATGGGGGGGAGCTCCTATACTGCCGCAACTAGGGTAGCAGGGACTTGCCACTCCAGGAGGGACACCACTCTTATCTGGGTATTGGGGGAGCTTGTATACCTCTGTAGCCATGGTAGAGGGGACTCGCCCCTCCTGTCAGAGACCCTTCCCACCTGGTTGTGCGGGGAGCTCGAATACTGGTGCAGCCAAGGTAGAGGGGACTCACCCCAACAGGTGGGAGACCCCTTTCACCAGAGTTTTGGGGGAACTCCTATAATGCCACAGCTAGGGTAGAGGAGTTCGCCCCTGCAGGCAGCAGAACCCTCCCACTTGGATATCCATGGAGCTCTTATAGGGAACCATCCAAAGTAGAGGGGAGGCTCCACTGCCAGTGGGAAACCCCTACCACCTGTGTGTTAGGGGGAAGTTGTATACTGCCTTAGCCAGGTTAGAGGGGTATTGCCCCTCCATTCGGGAGACAATTCCCACCTGGGTTTCTGGGGGAGCTTGTATACTGCTGAAG
>NW_026006733.1:0-4636 GCF_001458135.2 Marmota marmota marmota
ATGATTGTTCACCGTGACTTTGGCAGGAGCAAGAACAATGGGATCACTATTATAGATTACGCCTCAGCACACAGAACTTCTAATTTTGTGCCTGTTGACCTCATAGAATAGAGAGCGGGATGATGCTTAGCAGAAGAGGAAAGGGGAGATGTTGGGTAAAGGGGACAAAGTTTCAGTTTGGAGGAATAAATTTTAGTCTATTGCACACACAGTATGTTGATTATAGTCAATAACCATGTATTCTATACTTAAAATTGCTAAAATAATAGATTTTAAGTGTTCTTACCACAAATCACAATGGAGATGTGAAATGATAGATATGTTAATTTGTGACTCACACCTCACAATGTATATCTGTGTCATAACATCCTATTGAACCACATATATAATTTCATTTGCTCATGAAAATAAAAATTTATGTCATTTATTCTTTCACAATTTCGCACTGATTGTCCAGTGCCCACCAGTCCAGGTGCCTACCCAAAGATGAATGGATAATGAAAATGTGGTATATACACAATGCAGTTTCACTCAGCCATAAAGAAGAATGTAATTACTGCATTTTCTCATAAATGGATGGAACTATAAAACATCATAAGTGAAATAAGGTAGATTTAGAAAGTCAAGGACCAAATGTTTTTTCTCTTATGTGGATGTTAGATAAAATAAAGAATAAAAGGGTGGGGGTGGAGCAGAATCACATTAAAACAAAAGCGACATCAGTGGAGTAAAGGAAGGGGATTGAGTGAAGGGAGGAAAGCAGAAAATTAAAGGAATGGTAGAATTAAACTGAACAAATGATGCTATTTTGAATATACTACAGTGAATTTTACTTTTATTTATATCTATAAAGCATTCGTTTTAAAAACTCTACAAAGAAATAGAAGGAAGACCAGTAGAGTAGAGCAAAGGGAATAAGGGTTGGGGTGGGTTTGGGATGGGGAGGAGATTAGAGAAAGAGGAAGTACTGGGAAGTAGAGGAAATTATATTTCATGCACGTATGATTATGTCAAAATGAGCATTAATTTATGTATAATTATAATGAATTAATAAAACCATAGAAATTAAGCATTGACTCATAAGTACAAAACAAAAGAAGAAGTAAAAAGCCTGGAGAAATACAACCACCTACAAATGTTAGAATTTAGAGAGAAATTAAGTGAGCATTACTTTCTTTGTCATTATTATGACTTCTAACACTAACACAGAACTGAGGAAACCAACAACTACTCATTTACACTGTACCCTCTCTGATAAGCTCAGATTCCGTGGCATCACGAATCTTAGAAGTGAATAATTGAAAAACTTAAAAGATGTTTAGGGACGTGTTAGATCTTCAGATGTCTTTACCTCTCCATGCATCAGATGCCAATCTTTGCTTATGCTCAGTAAAGAACTAGAAGGTTATTTATTAAAGAAAGTGAAGCAGGGTTTCTAAATCATACCACTATATGTGCATGTGTGATAGAGTTCACTATGTTGACAACAAGGCAAAAAGTAGAGGTTTTGCCTCATGAAAATTGACACCATTAGTCTTCTAGAACCGGGAGTTGAAATAGATAAAACTACATCATAAGCACTTATGATAAAATCCTGCAATTATGCAATGCACTAAAATGATTATTAAAAGTACACTAGTATAAAAATAGAAAACAGACACTAGTACACAACTCTTTAGAATGATTAAAATTTGAAAAACTGACAATTCCAAATTTTGACAGGATATATGATAATAAGCACTCTCATTTATTTCTGATGATAGCTAATAGGAATGCAAAATGGTTCATTCACTTTGGAGGAGACTCTAGCAATTTCTTATAAAGTTAAACAGTATTATTGTACGATCCATCTTCTTCAGGATATTAACTTAATTGATTTGAAAATATCCTTCTACACAGAAACCTAATGTGAATGTTTATAATAACTTTATGTTTGCCCCAAACTAAAAGTATCAAAGATGTTCTTCAAATGGAAATAGAGAAACAAATTGCAGAATGTCCTTACAAGAGAATTGAAACAAATGATCTCCCTGAATTCCCAAAAGGTATGCAGGTGTCTTAATTGCACATTGCTAACTGAAAAAGCCAGTCTGAAAAAGCTAGATGCCAGGCACAAATTATATGGCCTGGTAGGAACAAAAAAAACATCTGTAAAAACAGTGAAATATGAATGGTTGCTAGGGCTTTGGAGGGAACAGGAAGGGAAAAATAGAGAAACATGGAATTTTTATGTCAGAATTCTTCTGAATGATACTGTCATGATGGCTGCACAACACAATGCATTTTTCCAAAACTGTATAACTTCATAGCACAAAGAGTGAACATGAATATATGAAATTCAAAATTCAAGGCATCTCAAAAAGAAATGCAGATTATGAAAAGGTAATCTAATTGTATTACAAATTCATGAAACAACTTCACTGAGGACAGTAGGGGAATAGACGCTGACTTAAATAATGTGGAAAATGAATGGAGTATGTAAAGCTAAAGGAAAAAGTCACTTTATACAAGTTGAGTGAGGAGTATAACAAAAATTGAGTATCACTTTAGCAAGTTCCTATGAATTATACAAGCCTATTGGTAATGAAATTGTTCTTGTTGAGCACAGGTTAGCAATTCTGAGACAGCTGTACCTGTATAGTGGAAGTGAACAGCTACATAAATAGATGATGAAGTGGGAGCCAATTTTAACTCTTGGAGTTGGAATTTAAAGATACCCAAGAAGAAGGGCTAGAATGATCTATGTGATAACAGATTACTATCGAAGACATTAGTAAAACTCTAATTTATCTTATTATACAGATAGTTTCATATGGAAACATTTATAGGTATGTGTTTATGCATGAGTTAGTATGCCAGTATTTTTTTCATTCTTTCAACTAAGGGACCCTAAAAGAAATGAAGCCCTGATAACAATGAGCACACATAGAAATCAGCTTGTTGTATTTATTTTTTTAAAAATATATTTTTAGTTGTAGATGGACACAATACCTCCCTTTTATTTATTTTTATGTGGTGCTGAGGACTGAACCCAGTGCCCCACACATGCCAGGCAAGTGCTCTGCCACTGAGCCACAACCCCAGCACCAGCTTTTTTTTTCCTAATAACATCATTATTCAATAAAAGCAATCAGGCTTTTTATAGAAATGGATGATTATAGGATGGAGAGTCAGCCTCTTATAATGTCAGAAAGTAAAGAGGTGCTCAAAACTACAACGAGTTTTGGCGTATAGCTCACTACTAAGGTATTTGCCAACACGTGAAGTCTTGGATTCTATTCCCACCAAAGTAAAACAAAATAAAGCCCTATACAACAACTTCCAACACACAGACACACACGCACACACACACACGCACACACACACTCACACACACTCAGTGGGGGGTGGGGCATCCTAAGGAGGCACAGGAACAAACTAAAAGAGCTCCAAACAGTCAAAGTGTTGCTGGAGTCCTAGGTCAGAGGGGTAATAAAATTGGGAAGTCCTACACTTTGGAAGATTCTTTATGGGTGAAGTTGAGTGAGGAGTATCACAAAAATTGAGTATCACTTTAGCAAGTTCCGATGAATTATAAGCATTTTAAGATAAAAAGTTAAAAATTTGATGCCCTGTTACATGCACAAGCACATGTCCATATATACAGGAAACTCTAATGTTTTCTTAAAACGGTAGCCCATGAATAGTGATTTTTGCACCTATTTGATTTTAAATTATTGACAAAAATATATTGAGTTAGAACTTTCTAAAATAATTAAATTGTCATGAAAAAAATATTCTTATTTTGGATAATATTATTATTAAAATACCTATGATCAATGAGTACTTTTTTCCTATAAAATATACACACTTTATTACTGATTATTTAAGGGACTAAATTTTTTTTTAAATGAGCATAACAAATAAACTTAGCTAAATTATACATAAAGATTTAGTAAAACTATTATACCCCCTAGATTCATGATTAGTGAAAAATTTAATGATTTTAATTATATTTACATCTTCATAAATAACAGCAGAGGCTCCTTTACTGTGTGCCCTTGGGATTCAAGATCCCTTGAGGGGAGGATCATGTCTACTGTCGTAAACTAGTATGTAACCCAAACACCAATGTTTCTTTTCTTCCTCATTTATCACCATGGGGTGATCTCATCCTAAGGGACCACACATTCCTGAATTTCTAATCAGGCCCCAAAGAACTATAAGTCCTTATCAAATGCAATATGTTCTGTGATGTGTTGGCTCTGATGTCAAGCCCATGGCTTTTCTTTATACCATTCAGAAAATTTTTAACTAGAAGTTTCATCTACATTTCAGAATGAGTCTTGGAACACTCAGATTGTGAAATCTGTGTTCTGATACCTTTTTCAGTAAGGAGGAAGAATCTTGCAAAGCAAGTGATCAGCTCAGATACCTGGAAGCCAGTTCCTGCTCCAGGTCAGTAGAGGTGAAATATGTATAAAGGGTGATCACTTGAGTTCTTTAAGTGGAAGGAGGGTGAGTTCATCTGATCTCTCTCTCTCACTCTCCATGTGAGTAAAGAATGAGTAGAATTATTACATTGAATAACAAAAAATTTAGCAGCATGGAGCCCTGAATCTACTGCTTGCATTTTTCTCATCTAGATCTTGCTGTG
>NW_026006734.1:0-4635 GCF_001458135.2 Marmota marmota marmota
AATGTTAATCTTTTCCTCCTGCTCTTCCTCCCTGCTCTGTTCTTAGTTGCTCTCATTATATCAAAGAAGACATTTGGCATTTATTTTTTTAGGGATTGGCTAGCTTCACTTAGCATAATCTGCTCTAATGCCATCCATTTCCCTGCAAATGCCATGATTTTGTCATTTTTTAATGCAGAGTAATACTCCATTGTGTATAAATGCCACATTTTTTGTATCCATTCGTCTATTGAAGGGCATCTAGGTTGGTTCCGCAGTCTTGCTATTGTGAATTGTGCTGCTATGAACATCGATGTAGCAGTGTCCCTGTAGCATGCTCTTTTTAGGTCTTTAGGGAATAGACCGAGAAGGGGAATAGCTGGGTCAAATGGTGGTTCCATTCCCAGCTTTCCAAGAAATCTCCATACTGCTTTCCAAATTGGCTGCACCAATTTGCAGTCCCACCAGCAATGTACAAGTGTACCCTTTTCCCCACATCCTCGCCACCACTTGTTGTTGTTTGACTTCATAATGGCTGCCAATCTTACTGGAGTGAGATGGTATCTTAGGGTGGTTTTGATTTGCATTTCTCTGACTGCTAGTGATGATGAGCATTTTTTCATGTACTTGTTGATTGATTGTATGTCCTCCTCTGTGAAGTGTCTGTTCTGTGCCTTGGCCCATTTGTTGATTGGGTTATCATAATACTTTCATAATCTTTCAGTTATAATAAAATCTTGGTTTTAATTGCAGGCCCTTACACTTCTTTCTTCCTTTCCATTCTACTTATTTTCTTCTATTTTACATCTCTTCTTTATTTTCACTTGTCAGTGATTTTTCTATCTTAGTATCTTCAAAGGCCTATCTTCCCTTTTAATAATATTATCTAATGTCATGTTTTTATTGTTTTCTTTCTTTTTGTCTTTTGATTAACTTTACACATATTTTTTCTACTTTTTTAAAAATATTTTTAGTTGTCAATGTATCTTTTATTTTATTTACTATGTATATGTGGTGCTGAGGATTGAACCTAGGGCCTCACACATGCCAGGCAAGTGCTCTACCACTGAGCCACAACTCCAGCGCTGTGTTCTACTTCTTTAGTTAAGTAATTCACTTACTTGTTTTTCTTTTTTGTCCAACAATCACAATCAAAACTGTAAAATTTCCTCTGAATAGTACTGTCTATATCCCAGATATTTATATATTAGTGATCAATATTCTATCTAAGTATTTTGTTTCCTTCTGATTTTCTCTCAAATAATGCTCATGTCTGACCCATGGAAAATACTGTGCAACTCCTGCTCCAAACCTAGTTGTGCAGTTTGACTATAATTAGTCAACATGTTTCTAACTCTGCCAGCAAAGCAAACATCCATTGATAGCCTTCTGTATTTATAATAAAACCAATTATATTCCTGTCTATTATGGTCCTCAAAAGTAGGGAATACATATCAAGCTTTCCAAATCTCTTTAGGCTTGAGATGAAGAATACGATGAACTCTTTCCAAGGTGATGGTAGAGATTCTTAGAAGGGCAAGAGTTCTGTTCAAGAAATATCTTTATCATAAAAAGTATGAGATGTAGCTCACTTTTCTCACTGTGAATAACCTCAATCAGAAACGAACTTCACACATAATCCCACCACCACCTCACCTCCTCATGTATCAGTATCTGTATGCAAAAAATATGCCTTTACTTCTTTAGTTATGAGTGAATAATCTGTGTAATTGTTAAGGCTAGCCTTTTGACTTGTAAAGGAAATCCAAATTCCCCTGTCTACTTCAGGACATCTTTTCACACAATCCTTCCCTTTTTTACCTGAATTATAAACACTCGATTTTTATTTAGTTTTTTGATTATTGAGATGGGGTCTCACTGTGTTCCCAGGCTGGTCTCCAACTTATGAGCTCACATGTTTTTCCTGCCTTAACCTGCAAAATAACTGAGACTGCAGGCATAAGAATATTTTTTACTACAATATTTCTAGGGCCTTAATACCATGGAATTATTTCTCGTGTCTGCATACCTTTAATGTGAAATTTCTCAAAATACCTTCTATACACACAAAATGTCTCCAATCTCTCTGTTATTTTTCTCTAATTAGCACACACAGGTCTGGTCTTGATCCTACTATTATACCCAAAATGTACTCATCAAAATGACTGTGTCTTAAACTGTGCTAAACCCAATATTTAATTATTATACTTATTATTACTTAATAAATTGATACTTCTTATTATTCCTTAGGTTCTTTAATAATAATAACAAGCAAATACTTTTGAGTATAAGCACTCTATAAGTAATTTCCTTTACATAGGTGATTTAAAATCTTCACATGAGAATTCAGTAAGTTATGTCAGAAGTTAAAGGTGAGTTTAATTTTGTTTCATTTATACTTATATTTTTACTGAGATACAATATTTATCTATCTTTATGGAGTACATAATGTAATTCAATACATGTACATAATGTATAATAATCAAATCAGTGTATAAACATTTCCATCTCTTCAAATGCTAATCATTTTTATGTATTGGAAATTTGTTTTCTTCCCCTCTAGCCATTTTGAAATTCATCGTAGGTTGTCTTAAACAGTAGTTACTCTACTGTGCTAAAGAAGAACCAAAAGTAATTCATGTATCTGTGGTTTGGTGCCCCTTCTATCCTCTCTCCCTCTGCCTTTCCCAAACTCTGGTTACTGCTATGTCATTTTCTTATTATACAAAATTGGCATTAGTTTTCCCAAATAAATTAGACATGTTGTATTTGTCTACACATGAATGTGTAGCTTATTTAACTTAACATAATGACCTCCAATTGTATCCATATTTTGGAAAGGAGAGGATTTCAGTCTTTTTATGCCTGAGTAATATCTCTTTGTGTAAATATACAACATTTTTATTGATTCATACTCTTATTTTTCCCTTATATATTCTGGATATCAATTCCTTTTGGGATGAGCAGTTGGTAAATATTATCTCCCATTCTGTAAGTTGTATCTCTGATTATTTCCTTTGCTGTACAAAAGTTTGTTGATTTTATATAATCCCATTTTTTAACCTTTTTTGCCTATGCCTTTGAGGCCCTATTTAAGAAATCATTGCCTATATCAATGTCTTGAAGTGTTTCCCCTATGTTAACTTGTAATAATTTTATAGTTTCAAAGTTTTACTATTTGAGCTTTTATCATTTTTAGTTGATTTTTGTGGATGGTGTATATGCATATCCAATTGTTCCAGCACCATTTTCTCCTTTGTATATTCTTGGTGACTTTGTCAAAAGTTAAATGACTGTATGAATGTGTTTCAGTTTCTGTGTTTTCTGTTTTATTCCACTTTCTGGGTGTTAATTTGGATGCCAAAGTACCATGCTATTTTAGTGTTACTAGATTTGTAGTATATTTTGTACTCAGATATTTTGATGTCATTACCATTGTGGTTTTTCCTCCTTTGAATATTCTGGGTCGTTTATGGTTCCAATATGAATTTAGGATTTTTTTTCTATTTCTATGGAGAAAGACATTGGTATTTTGATTGGAATTGCATTATCTGTATAAATCTCTTTGGGTAATGTGGTTATTTTAATAGTATTGATTCTTCAAGTTCATGATAACAGGATAGCTTTCCACTTTTTGTCCTGTATAATTTCTGTCATTGGTGTTTAATTCTGTGCATTACAGATATCTTTAATTTTTCTGATTAAGTTTATTTCTAACTATTTTTCTAGCTAGTGTCAATGTGATTGATTTCTTAATTTCTTTTTCTGCAAGTTAATCATATAAAATGCTATTGATTTTTTTGGACGTTGATTTGGTATCCTGCAATTTTACTGAATTCATTCATAAGTTCTAAAAATTCCTGATGGAATACTTAGGTTTTTCTTTGTATGGAATCATATTATCTGCAAACATGGACAATTTAAATGCTTTCCAATTTGGATGTGTTTTATTACTCTCAACTAATTGCTCTTGCCCGTACTTCAGTACTATATTAAATAACAATGACAAAAAAAAAACTTTTGTCATTGTTATTTAATATAGTACTGAAGTACAGGCAAGAGCAATATATATAGTACTGTCTTCTACCCAATCTTAGAAGAAACATATTCAGCTTTTCCCCATGACATTGGCTGTGGGCTTTTCATGTATAGCCATTAGTATTTTAAGGAATATTCATCCTATAAGCAAATTGTTGAGAGATTCTATTATGAAAATATGTCAAATCATATTAAATATTTTATTTACATCTATTGAAACAACTATATAGTATTTGATCTTTATTCGGTTGACATGTTTTATCACAGTTATTGATTTGGAGTGGTAAACTATCCTCTTATCCCTAGGATGAATTCTTCATCATTGCTTGTGTTCATTTTGAAATTTTGTTAAATTTGGTTTGCTAGTATTTTATTGATGTTTGCTTTTTGCGACTTTATTCATCAGAAATATGAGCATATAAGTTTTTTAAATTTTTTTGTCACATCTTTGCTTTTAGTATCAAGGTAATGTTGGCATTGTAAAAGAATTTGGCAAACATACTTTCATTTTAGGTATTTTTGGAATTGTCTAAGAAAAATTGGAATCAGTTCTTCTTTAAATATTTTATAGGTTTCAGTGTTAAAGAATTGGGCATTGTTTTTTTTTTTTTTTTTTTT
>NW_026006735.1:0-4635 GCF_001458135.2 Marmota marmota marmota
ATATAAATAATTAGAAGTGCTGGCACACAGTAAGTGCTCAATAAATTCAAACTACTGCTACTACACTTCAATTACACCAAACAAGACTACTCAGGGATTTCCAAATACCTATCAAGATTCTCTATATTTTTTTTCTTTGTTGCAACATTACTCCATCAATCTTCTAAGCAGGGCCCAAGGATCCTTTAGATCCTAACCAATTTTCCCCTTTATCAACCATCCTCCCTCACTCCAAACAAAGCATCAAAAATAATCTGCTCTTGGGGCTGGGGGGTGTGCTTAATGGTAGAGCACTTGCCTTCTATGCCAAAGACCCTGGGTTCCACGCCAGCAAATCAACAACAAAAAAACCTCTTTGACCTACCTTATGTGATAGATCATAAGACCTTCCTTCCAGAAGGGGTCCTGCCCAATACCTCAGAGAAAGGACTGCCAGAGAGAGAGACCAAAAAAAATCCAAATACAGGCCTTGGTGGATTTCTCCTCTCAGTCTATTACAGTAAGTCATACCCCTTTTGTCCAATTTCTTTTCTACATGGATGTTTATTCTTAATTGAATCCAAGCATTTTTTTAAAAATGAAGTTTTCCCTCAGTCTTTGGATCTTCATTTCTGAAGGCTCCATGTCATTTATATTTTAATTAAGTAAATCTGTTATGCTCTTCTCTGGTTAACCAGTCTTTTGTAACAGATTGTGAGTGACCCTTAGGATGGAGAACAAAGGTGTAACACCGTTCGGAACTGGTATGTCTGGTTTGCGGTCTGGTTTGCCTTACAATCACTCGGGTGGGCGTCTAACCTGTACTGCAGAACTGTAAACCCTTTAAGGTGTAAGGACTCTGCCATTTATCTGATGATCCCCGCCCTCCAAAACAAAATAAAACTTGGTGGCTGCAAAATGAACCAACCAAAACATGAATCAGGGGCCCATTTCCATCCAGATCCTTCCTCTTTTTGAGACACAAGTCTACGGGAGGGAATGGGACAAGGTTGTTGTGGAATGACAGCCCCTCGCCTCTCCTGGAGACCTCTGTGAAAAGGGGTGATGGGGCTAAAGTGAGGCGGGGCACCCTTCCCCTACCGACGAGATGACTTACCAGTGCACCAACACCGCACGGCCCTCCGAGCGGGCCTGGCTGATGAAGGCCACGCACCGATCCAGATGGCTGAGCAAATCGGTCTCGGGTTTGTCCAGGGCTGGCACGAAGAGGCTCCGTAGACCTTCGAACCCAGCCCCCTCCTTGAAACCAGGTTCTGAGTCCACCGTCAACACGGCAGAGATGCCGGCCTCCTTTAAATGATCCGGCTCTGCGACTGCCGCCGCCCCACCCAGGTACAGCCCAGGCCGCACTTCCAGCATCTCCCGGGCTGAGCTGGTTCCGCTCGCGTGCGGAATCCCGCTCCCGCAGCCATGGCTCGAGCCCTCCTCTGCCAACATGGCGGCGCCCAGAAGCCAGGCGGCTGGAAGCCCTACCACCGAGTAACCGGCCGGCTAGAACGTCCTTCCCCCGAGGCCCAGGTGCGCCCGCAACTCGGCGGTTCGGTCGGAGGACCATGCCCACAGTCGGCTTGTAGACTTAAGCTCCAGCTGAGCCGGTGCTCCTTTCAGAAGCAGCCCCGTGACCCCTGTTCTCCTACCATCCGAGCGTATTGTAAAGGACAACCTTCCCCAAATACAGGGTAATCTCAGGCTGTTTGTCTTGAGACTAACAGGGAAGGGGCAGCAGAGGCAACTGAATTCAAATTTTTAGTGAAGGGCCCATCAACTTAATCAGCAGCATCCTTTCATGCATTTGTAATAAAACGTTTTTTTCAATGTTTAAGAAGCCACTTGTATTTCTCCTCTTGTGATTATTCCTATCCTCCGAAATTTTGATTTTGATTGGGGTGTAAATCGTGTTTATTATTATGTATATTTTGAAGATATCAATCTCGTGTTTTTGTCAGAGCTCTTAGTCAAAGACTATAAAGAAGCACAAATTAAGTTGTTTTATTATTGGACTATGAACTATGTAGAATTTCAGGGTGTCTTTGTCAGAGATGCTACAGAGATCCTATTGTAGGATTTGGGCTTTTTATTAGGTGATTCTGCAGAGGATTTAAGGAAGCAGGGTTTTGCTCTAGACTGGAAGCCATCAGAAAGCAGGGATGATTCTTTGGCTTAATGAATCTTCTTCTAGGAAAGTGTTAAGGTTTGGATGTGAGGTATCACCCAAAATCTCACGTGTGAGACAATGCAAGAAGGTTCAGAGGAGAAATGATTGGGTTGTAACAGTCTTAACCCGAACAGTAAATTAATACCCTGATAGGGATTAACTGAGTGGTAACTAAAGTGGTAGGATGGACTGGAGGAGATGGGAATTAGAGGTGGCTTTGGTATATATATATTTGTGTATGAAGAGAGGCGCCTGCCAAGTCTTCTGATCACCATGATATGAGCTGCTTCCCTCTGCCATACTCTCCTGCCATGATGTTTAGCCTCACCTGGATTCCTGAGGAATGGAGTGTTAGAGTTCCTAAACAAGTCTGGATGGTGCCTGGCAAAATGCCAGAGGGAGTGGTTTGAGAAGTAACAAAAGCGAGCCATTAAGTGTGGAGATTCCTTATTGGTTGACTGATGTATCTAGTTTATGTTAATTAGATAAGCTGTGTGGAATGTATAAATACTGCTCCTGTCCTGCAATAAATGGCTCCTACTCCTGCTGTATCAACGTACACAAGTTATTTGTCACTTCCCCCCCCCCCCCCCCCGGTTATTTTGCTGCAGCCGGACTGCGGCAATGGAGCCAGCCTTCCATGGACTAAAAATTCATGAGCCCTCAAATAAACCTTTTTCCCTCTATAATTGTACTGGGCCAGTCCTTTAGTCACAGCAGAAAAAAAAAAAAAAAAAAGCTGTAATTGGTCAAGTAGCAGTTATGGTACTGGCACAAAGACAGACATACATACAGACCAAAAGAACTGGATAGAGAGCCCAAAAACAAACCTTAACACATATATAATCAAATGATCTAAAGGTGCCAAGACCACACAATGGGGATAGTCTCCTCAACAAACAGTGCTGGGAAAACTGATAACCATATGCAAAAGAAAGAAGTTAGACTTTTACCTTTTACCATATTAAAAAAAAAAAAAAAACAACCTCAAGATGGATTTTCAAGGCCAAAAGATATATAATTCCTAGAAGAAAACATAGGAGGAAGGCTTCATGGCATGGGATTTAGCAATGATTTCTTGGATATGATATCAAAACTATGGCAACAAAAGCAAAAATAGATAATTGGGACTACATTAAACTTAAAATTTTTTGCACATCAAAGGAAACAATGGAATGAAAAGGAAACCAATGGAAAGGGACAAAATAATTGCAAAGTATTTATCTGATAGAGTTGGTATTCTGAACATATAAAAAAACTCAAAACAGAAAAAAGCAAGTAACCCAATTTTTTAAAAAAGAAAGAAAATGTTCAAGAGATCTGAATAGACATTTTTCTAACAAATGCCCAGCAAGCATATGAAAAGATGTTCAATATCACTAACCATTAGAGAAATGCATATAAAAACCACAATGAGATATCTCACACCCACTAGCATGACTAGTGTTTTTTAAACAAATAAACCAGAAAATGGGAGAGTTCGACAGGGACATGGAGAAATTGGTACTTTTATGCATTGCTGGTAGGAATGTTAAATGGTGCAGCCAGTATAGAAGGCAGTACGGAAATACCTAAAAAAATTGAAAATGGAGTGATGCTATGACTCAGCAATCCTACATCTGCATTTACATCCAAAAGAATTGAAAAATAGAATCTCGAAGAGATATTTGTATGTTTATATTCATTGCCACATTGTTCACAATAGCCAAAGATAGAAACAATCAAAATGTTGAAGAAGTGATGAATGGATAAAGAAAATGGGATACACACACACACACACACACACACACAATGGAGTATTATTCAGGCTAACGAAAAGAGGGAAATCCTGTCATATACCATATTGTAAATGAACTTTGAGAACATAAAGTAAATCAATCACAAAAGGATATATATTATATGATTCCACTCTTGATATATCTAGAGCAGTCAAAATCATGGGAG
Organism: Marmota marmota marmota; assembly: GCF_001458135.2. NCBI lineage: Eukaryota > Metazoa > Chordata > Mammalia > Rodentia > Sciuridae > Marmota > Marmota marmota. The sequence continues at coordinate 4,100 of NW_026006735.1, forward strand.
GGGAAAAATAGAATGGTAGTCGACAGGGAATGGAGAGAGAAGGAAGTTAGGAGTTGTTTTTCCATGAATATAGTTTCAGTTAGGAGTTGTTTTTCCATGAATATAGTTACAGTTCTAGAGATCTGTAACACAACATTGTAAGTATGACAAAAACCTCTGAACTGTACACTTAAAAAATGGATACGAGAGTACATTTTATGTATACTTTATATTTACAGGGAGTGTTTTACAATTAAAAAGAAAAAGGAAAAGTCAGTTATTTTAGCCAAGCTAACTGTGTGTTTGTTGTTTTGTGCTTTGGTGGATGTTCTTTTATCTGTGTCCAGATGAAACTACAGAGTGGTCTTGTTTTTGCCTTGCTCCATCATAGTCTCATAGTAGTCCTTGTTTGATGATGTTTTATGAAATTGTTTATGTTTGGCAGGAAAACGAAAACACCTAACTGTGAGTTCCTGACCAAGTTTACAACATCAAAGAAGACCTGTTTCATAGTATCAGACCTGCTCCTTGGTGCTAAGGTTTACTTTTTCTCTTTC
>NW_026006736.1:0-4634 GCF_001458135.2 Marmota marmota marmota
TATATATATACACATAAATGTGTGTGTGTGTGATTTATGCAGGTCTTCTCAGAAAGGAAAGTGGCAACTTATTTCTTTGTGTTCCAGATTTTATTGGGGGTAGAATGAAGATAGTTAGAATGCCCCATTCAAATATCACGTCTTAGCTAACAACCTAAGGACAACCTGTTGTCAGTTTCGCCTTACTAACATGTCCCAATTGGAACTGGTTTTACAGAATTTATGGTGGGTGGACTCTGGTCTTAAACATCCTCCTTTCCATGGTCTGGGAACCTCTGGGCTGTATTGTTTGTGTAGGGCCTTGCTTAAGGTGTCTCAGCAATTAGGTGCTTTTGAGCAAACATATCCTTGCCCTTTGGTTCTTATCCCCTAGATTTATCTATCTTCCTCCTTTTTGTATGAGGAATCATTTATAGGGCTGATTTCAGCCAAGGATCCTAAAATAGCTATCTTGTCGACCTCGCAGTGCCATTGATGCAGGACTGTTGATTAACTGATTTGCTCAATACTAAGTATTTTCTTAAGTTCCTGATCCAGTGCTCACATCTAACTTCTACCTATCAATCTGAATGGGGAAGGGCATAGGCAAAATTTTCGATTTGATGATCATATAATTGAACATTGAGAAAATTCTAAAAACTCAACTAAAACTGTTAGAACTGATAAATTCAATAATGTTGTAGAATAAAAATAAACATAAAAATCAGTAGTATTTCAATGCACTATGGAAGAAGTATCTGAAAAAATAAGCATTAAGAAAACAAACTACAGAAGCATAAAAATCAAAATAAAATGCTTAGGGGCTGGGGATGTGGCTTAAGTGGTAGTGTGCTCGCCTGGCATGTGTGGGGCCCGGGTTCGATCCTCAGCACCACATACAAACAAAGATGTTGTGTCCGCCGAAAACTAAAAAAATAAATATTAAAATTCTCTCTCTCTCTCTCTCTCTCTCTCTTAAAAAATTAAAAAAAATAAAATGCTTAGGAGTAAATTCAAAAGAGAATCTGAATGATCCATACAATGAGAACTATAAACCTTGTGTGATAGAAATTAGAAATAGAAAGAAAGAAAGAAAGAAAGAAAGAAAGAAAGAAAGAAAGAAAGAAAGAAAAAGACAGGATAGCCTATGTTCAAGGATTAAAAGTCAACATTGTTAATATGTCCAATACTATCCAAAGAAACACAGATTCAATGTCGTCCCTACCAAAATTTCAATGTTGTTTTTCACAGACATAGGAAAAAACAATTCTAAAATATATGTGGACCAACTAAAGACCTTGAATGCTCAAATCAATCTTAAACAAACAAACAAAACGACAACAAAAGAAGCTGAAAGCATCACATGACCTGACTTTAAAATCTATTACAACGTTATTGTAATCAAAACAGCATGACATTGGCCTAAAAACAGACATATCAACCAGTGGAACAGGATAGATTGCCTAGAAATAAAATTGCATTTTTAGTCATCTGAGTATTAATGCTAAGTGAAATAAACCAAATGAAAGAAGACAAATACTTCATAATTTTTCTTACAGATGAAAATAGAAGAAATCAAACTCATGGAAATAGAAAGTAGAATGGTGATTACCAGAGGCCCAAAGGTAGGGAATGGGGAGATGTTGGTTCAAAGGTAGAAAGTTTCAGTTAAACAGGAGAAATAAATGTTAGAGATCCATTGCTCAGCATAGTGATTATAATTAATAATAATGTACTATAGGAGTAGATTTTAATTGTTTCCCCAACAACAGAAAATGCTATTTTAGAGGTGATGAACATGTTGATTGGATTGATTGAATCATTGTACATTGTATAGATATATCAAAAACCCCACATTATACCCCACAAAACAATCATTTCTTATAAAAGTAAGCAAAAGCATAGTGTAGTTATATTTTTATGTTTTTGCATATCCTCCCCCTGGGTGAAGCCCTCCCCTCAGTGTGGGGTTGCAAAAACAGAAGCAAACAATTGTGAGGATAATTATTTCTTTGTCACCTCTGCATAGCATTTATGATTGAACACGAGGAAATCAGATGTTTTCTGTTTAGAAACTTAACACCAACAGTAACACCAGAAGAGCTACTTTTCCTTTTCATACAAAATGTCATAATATACTAAAAATAAAATTGTTGCAGAAAGTGGGTTTGAAAGTGGTGTGGCTGTGAATATTTTCACAGATTCCTGGATTCCTCCTGCCATATACAAGGTTTTCTGCAATGTCTGTTTCTACAGAATGTCAAGGAACCATTGTTGAGATATATTTTAGTCAGTTTTTTTGTTGCTGTGACTAAAAGACCACATAAGAACTATTGTGGAGGAGGAAAAGCTTCTTTGGGGGCTCATGGTTTCAGAGGTCTCAATCCATAGCTAGCCAGGTCCATTCCCTCAAGGTGAGGTAGAAGAACATCATGGAGGAAGAGTGTGGCAGAGAGAAGCAGCTCACATGATGATCAGAAAGCAGAAAGAGAGATGCCACTCTCCAGATATAAAATATATATCCTGTAGCCATGCCCTCAATGCCCACTTCCTCCAGCCACACCCTACCCACCTTCAGTTACCACTCAGTTAATCTTTTCAGGGAATTAATTTACTGATTGGGTTCAGACTCTCATAACCCAATAATTTTTCCTCTAAACCTTCTTGCACTATCTCACAAGCTTTTGGGGGACACAGCACATCCAAATCATAAGATAGAAATAAATAAAATGTTACAGTATTTCAAACTGTTCTAACAACCCATTATCTAAGTCACAACTACTCCTATGACTTGAGGGCCCAAGCAGTATTAACAGTGTATTTAACTCCTAACTGTACTGGTGAGTATCATTTAACCCAAATTTAACAGTGCAGGGAAGTCCAATGGAATCACTAGAGGAGCATGGATCTTGTACCTCTTATCCACATGGGAGGAATTCCAGCTTCTCAATAAACCACTTGCCTAACCAAATTAACCCATAAGTGTTGTCAATTTTTATGGTGAAATCTGAAAAATTCATTTTGCTTTCTGTTCAGAAAAATTAAAACACAGAAACATACATGCATGTGCTATTATAGAAAAATTGGACTTCATATAATCACCAAGTCAAGCTATTTGTCAAAATCAGTTTTGGGAACATAAGAGTCTTTTATAAATTAATGTTTATCTCCTCCACTGTGAATACTGTGGAGACAATTCAATAATTCTAACAACTTCTGCAAATATTCCAGGTTTGTTCCTGAGTAGGGCAACACTGTACCAGTTTTTCAACAAGTGATGAATGGGGAACTTGAAAATAAAGTTGAAGAATAAAAGGAGGATTAGTGTTGAAGAGAATGTCCCAGCCATAGACCTTCAATTCTACATTTGAAGTCATGGGTTCAAAGTAAATGACAAAGTATGAAAGTAAGTGTTTTTCACTTGTGCCAGTGTACCAAGTTGAAATTCCTGAGCATGAAAACAAGGTTATCTGTAATTTCTTCCTTGATTAATTTTTCAGTAATCCCTGATATTTCCCCTCCAACACTATAGGTTCCAAGCATTCTCAATTTCCGTGTTTGGGAATGTGCACTTTATCTCATAACTTATCCTTCACATTCCCTATTTATCTAAATATGCTGTATTTAAACTTAATGCAACTGTTACTTCCTCTGGGACCCTCATACTAAGGGTACTAAGGGTACCCTTGTACTTCCTGACACCACTCCTGGTTACCTATTGAGATGCCTTGCTTCAATAATTCAACAACAGACAGACAGGCTTTGACAGGGTACTACTCCCCTCTCCTCAATAAACTGTCCACTTAGTGAAAACATGAATATAGTCAAGTAGGTGAAAACTTTTTGATTGTGGGTGAACAACCTATTTGGAGCAGGACACCTAGGAAGTAATTAATGAAAGGGAGGCAAAGACCTGCTCTTACCATGGCCTATGTGGAAGGAATAAGTAAAGGTTGGAGGTGTGGGCTGACTGGAAATAAAAGGATAAAAAAGTAGTATTAAGAAATAAAAACAAAGGGCACAAGGAAAGTATTGAAAGCAGGGGCTTGATGGGTTGAAAAGACCTGATGGGTCTAATCCTAACAAAAGGAAAAAGCCAGCAAACCTTTTTTTTATAGTGAAACACACCAAAGGAATTGTTAGGAAGTATTCTTTAAGATAAACAACAGGCAAGAGACTGGGGGGAAGTTGGCCTGGTTGGGGGCCTTATCACTTACATAGTAATTCTTCCTCCTCCAGGCAGCTAGGCCACAAGGCTGTTTAGGCACACTGGTATCTCTTTCACCCAAGGCTAGCAGGCATCTAAATCCAAAGCTATGGAACTCATAAATTCCATGCCAGGCATGGAGTAGGCCCCATTAACACTGGCCTCCTGCAAATGGGTGTGTCTTTCTATACTTTCCCATGGAAAGATTCCCAGATGTGGCCATCAAGCTGTTCAAAGAATTCAAAGCATTCATTTCTCCCCCTTGTATTATTTTTCCCTTTTCCTTCACTCCCTCTTGTATGTAATTTTGTATAACCCTGAGGGTCTCCTTCCATTTCCATGCAATTTCCCTTCTCTCTCCATTTCCCTCCCACCTCTCATCCCTGTTTAATGTTAATCTTCTTCTCATGCTCTTGTCCCTACTCTGTTCTTAGTTACTCTCCTTATA
>NW_026006737.1:0-4634 GCF_001458135.2 Marmota marmota marmota
AAAAAAAAAAAAAAAAAAAAAAAAAAAAAACCTACAGCAAGCATCACATGTAATGGTAAGAACCTCAAAACTATCTCACTAAGATGGAGAACAAAGCAAGCAAAATTTGCCTTACCATTTATCTGTTCTACCACTACTTTTAAACACTGTACTTGAAGTGATGGCTAATGCAATAAGACAAAAAAAAACTTTTTTTAAAAATAAAAGGTTTAGTGATTGAGAAGAAATAACACTATCTTTGTCAGATAAAGACATACCAGATGACAAGACTGTCAATGTAAAAAAGAAGGAAAAAAAAAACACCTTACAGAACTAATAAGCAATTATAGCAAGGCTGCAGGATACAAAAGCTAATGGCTTTCCTATATAAGCCAGCAATGAAAATGTGAAATTTGAAAATTAAAAACATATTACCTTTATACTACCACCCAAAAAAAATTATAAAATAATTAAGTATAAATCTAACAAAATATGTACAAGATCTGTATGAGAAAAACTGTAAAGTTCTGATAAAAACCAGCAAACAACAAAATAAATGAAGAAAAAAAGTCCATGTTCATGGATAGGGAGACTCAATATTATCACAATGTGAGTTTTCAACCTGATATACACATTCAATGCAAACCCAACCAAAATCCCAGCAGGTTATTTTGTGGATATCAACAAACTAATTTTAAAGTTTATATGGAAAGGAAAAAAGATCCAGAAAAGTCATTGTAATATTGAAAGAACAAAGTTGGGGGACTAGAAATTCATTTTTGAGACTTTGCATAATGCTGCTATAATCAAGACAATGTGGTATTGGCAAAAGGATATATAAGCAGGACAACAGAATAGAGAACCAAAAATAGACTCAAATAAATATAATCAGGGCTAGGGCTATAGCTCAGTGACAGAGTGCTTGCCTTGCACTTGTGAGGAACTGGGTTAGAGCCTCAGCACCACATATAAGTAAGTTTAAAAAAAAAATAAAGGTCCACTGGCAACTGAAAATATATTTAAAAAATAAATAAATGTAATCAACTAATTTGACAAAGGAGCAAGGTGACTTAGTATGTACGACTCAATCTGGAGTTAGTCAAATTTGAAGAATTGACTGAACCTAAGGTTGTGGATCTATTCTAACAAAGGTCACAAGTAATTAATAAAGAAACCACAAGGACAATTAATCCATTAACAAAAATAAATGTCTGCATATCTCTCTGCCCAGCTTAACCTCCCTGGCAGGCCTGCCAAGAGGGGAAGCCAAACTCTATAATCATAACTTTTATAATGGCGAATGTCAACTGGTGAATTTCAAAGATGTGATTAATAGGGGGAAAGAAATCACTACTTCACAACATCATTACAAGAGGAAAATAAATGATTCAGGCAAAAATCAACAATGGATATTGAAACAATTGGGTATTTACTGACTACTTATTAGCTACAAAGAAAAAAGTACCTTTTATAATGGCAAAATATGGTACAAACAAGCTCAAATCATTAATGCAAATCATTAACAGGACAAGTGACATCTGTACCTGTAAGTTATGCATTAAGAACTAATGACCAATGAACTATTTCTACTAATAATGGTTAACCCAAAACTAATCATGAGGAAGCAATCAAATACAAATTGAGACACATTCTGGCGGGGGAGGGACCCTATCCTGGACTCTTCAAAAATGTTGATGTCATGAAAGAAAAAAACACTTGAAGGAATTGTTCTACATTAAAGAAGACTAAGGGGACATAACAATTAAATGCAATTCATTAAAATCAAAAGCAGATATAAAGGACATTATAGCAACAATTAAGAACATCTATACATAATATTATATTGATAGTAAATTCATTATATTTGGTTATGAAAGTTATTTCCCTATTCCTAGAAAATTCACGAAGATTTAGCATTTAAAAAAGAAAGGACGGGGCTGGGGTTGTGGTGCAGAGGTAAAGCACTTGCTACCATGCATGAGAAGTAAAACCTATTTCTTCTGTGAGTCATCATCAAAATTAGGTTTGAAAGCTACTACTGTCTGGACAATGGAGACTCTCAAAAATGTTTCAAGAGACCATCTAAGATTTGTCATTACAAGATCATGCTGGAAACAATATAAAGTGGTTTTTCAAATTCAATTTAGTTGCTTTCCACTAATTTTTGTTTTCAGTAGAATAGAACAAAATTAAAATAAGAATAGGATGCATCATGAATAGTAATTAAAAAGGACATTTTTTTCATTAAATTTTACTTTCTTTTTTTTTTCCAATTTTGACACATACAAGTACTGTGTCACAATGTATAAAGAAGTTCACTTCAGTTGAAGTCAAAACATTTTGAAAATCATTAATAATGAGAACTGTTAATTGGTTGAAGGAGACATTAAGAACAAGGAGAAAATTAACAGACTACTTCAATAGGAAGAAAGAGAAAATGAGGGTTTGAAACAAAAAGAAAGAGAGAGAGAGAGAGAGAGAGAGAGAAAGAAATGTTAGTTAAGATTCTAAAGCAATTTAGGAGGTAGAATAAACAATCTTGGCAACTAATTAGACCAGAATGAGAGAGAAGGAGAAATCTTAAAAATAAAAAAAAAAATTATTTTTAAAGGTTAAGAAAAAGATCGCATTTCTATGGATTCCACAAATCTACACTACTAAACATAAGCCCTTAAGATGACATTCAATAATATAATAGGTCTCCAAGGTATTATATTTCATCTTTCTTTTATTGTTCTCCTTCATAAGCCCTGTGTAGAAGGCAAATACTATTTCCACAAAAATAAACTCTTATGTGATTAAAAGTACTATTCCCCCACAGCAATCTAAGACTCCACATGATTTCTACCACTAAACTGTATTGTTACATGTTATTTGATCATATTACAAACCCTAAAAACAATGTCAATGAAAAATATTAGTTATTTTCAATGCAATTTTGACAATATTTTTAAAAAAAGGCTTCATGATAAAAACATTCTGATCTTAAGATCATAAAAAGAGGATAATATTAACAAGTTCTAATATTTTACCTAGAGGATTTAATCTGCAATCTGTCTGAGATTAGTGTTTCTTTCTTCCAAATCCCATAAGAAAATAATCAGGTTTATGCAATAAATTAATGCAAACACATAAAACCAAAACACATAATTAACTCCTTTTTAATTGCCAGTAATGGCAAAGAGAATTCTTAAGTGATTCTATTAACATTGTATTTCTCCTACCACCAGCAATAAGCATTGCAAGGTGTCCCATAAATAATATAAATATAGTAACAATTCCACTCTACATACCTAGATTGCCTTTCTTAAGTGGGAACTAAAAAACAATAAAATATTCCTAAATATTCATATGGTCACTACTTAACCCAGTGATTAGCAATTCCTCTGAATCTGTGCTTTGGCAGCCACCCTAAATTACAAATTAAGTGGATACAAAAAGTTAAGTATGTACCTGTCTATCTATCTACAAATGTAGAGAGATACCTACAGTCATTTAAACAATATTCTACACAGTTATTGCTCAATAAATAAGTTAACAATGATTTAGTTTAAAAAATATTCTCTTCAAAGAAGATAACCTAAGAAAACAAAGCAAAAAAAAAAGGCCTATCATTGCTTCCCATTCAACTTAAGAAAGTTATTTCCATCACTTAGTAAATGCTTGTACAGAGACAACAAAATTTCTTCCTGTATTGCCTGAGATAACCTTTCAGAATGCATGTATATATGTATCTAAACATAAGTCAATTTCCTCAAAAACCACAACTTAAAAATTTAACTAGAACAAAATAAATGAGTAGCCATGTAACAATTAAAATAATGAATTCATAATTTAAAACCTTTTAAAAAGTAGGGGAGGAATGTACAAGTGTACCCTTTTCCCCACATCCTCGCCAGCACTTATTGTTGTTTGACTTCCTAATGGCTGCCAATCTTACTGGAGTGAGATGGTATCTTAGGGTGGTTTTGATTTGCATTTCTCTGACTGCTAGAGATGGTGAGCATTTTTTCATGTACTTGTTGATTGACTGTATGTCCTCCTCTGAGAAGTGTCTGTTCAGGTCCTTGGCCCATTTGTTGATTGGGTTGTTTGTTATCTTATTGTCTAATTTTTGGAGTTCTTTGTATACTCTGGATATTAGGGCTCTATCTGAAGTGTGAGGAGTAAAGATTTGTTCCCAGGATGTAGGCTCCCTATTTACCTCTCTTATTGTTTCTTTTGCTGAGAAAAAACTTTTTAGTTTGAGTAAGTCCCATTTGTTGATTCTAGTTATTAACTTTTGTGCTATGGGTGTCCTATTGAGGAATTTGGAGCCCGACCCCACCGTACATTGCTGGTGGGACTGCAAATTGGTGCAGCCAATTTGGAAAGCAGTATGGAGATTTCTTGGAAAGCTGGGAATGGAGCCACCATTTGACCCAGCTATTCCCCTTCTTGGTCTATTCCCTAAAGACCTAAAAAGAGCATGCTACAGGGACACTGCTACATCGATGTTCATAGCAGCACAATTCACAATAGCAAGACTGTGGAACCAACCTAGATGCCCTTCAATAGATGAATGGATAAAAAAAATGTGGCAGTTATACACAATGGAGTATTACTCTGCATTAAAAAATGACAAAATCATAGAATTTGCAGGGAAATGGATGGCA
>NW_026006738.1:0-7639 GCF_001458135.2 Marmota marmota marmota
TTTTTTTCTTTTAGCAAAAACAGTTTATTTCAATCTTCATTTCTCAACTTAAAGCTTTATATTTCTTTTTTTATTTTAGTTGGTTGTACATGACAGTAGAATCCATTTATGCACTTTGATATATCATACATAGATGGAATATAATTTTTCATTTCTCTGAGTGTACATGCTGCAGAATCATATTGCTCATGTACTCACATATATGAATACAATAATAATGTCTGTTTCATTCTACTATCTTTACTATCCCCACATGCCCTCCTCTCCTTCCCATCACTTCCCTCCACCTAACCTAAGGTAATAGTATTCTTCCTTAGTACCTCCTGCCTTATTGTGAATTAGTATCTGAATATTACAGAAAATATTTGGCTTTGGGTTGTTTAGGATTGGCTTATTTTTTAGCATGATGTTCTCCAATGCTATCCATTTACTGGCAAAAGCCATAATTTCATTCTTTAAGGCTGCATAATATTCCATTGAGTATATATACGGCATGTCTTTATCCATTCATCTACTGAGGGACACCTAACTTGGTTCCATAATCTAGATATTATATTCTTGAATTCTCATCATTTCTATGTGGTGAAAACATTAAAAAATCCTTTCCACTAGCATTTTTCAAAAACATAGTACACTTAAAATCATCCCACTTGCTGATTTGTGTTTTATTTCTTAACCTTTAAAAGTCTTATTAAAGAAGTATGTTTCTGTGCCAATATGATTAAATGTTGACTTTATGTTTTCTTCTAGCAGATACAGTGTTTCTGGTCTAATTCCTGGATATTTGATTCACTTTGAGTTGGAAGAAAATATGTGCAGGGTGAGAGACAGGGATGTAGTTTTATTCTTCTACATATGAATATACATTTTTTTAGCAACATTTTTAAGAAGACCACCTTTACTGCAATGTGTGTTTGGGGCAACTCTGGAAAGGATCAGATGATTGTATCTACGTGGATATGTCTCTGTGTGACCCCTTCTATTCCATAGCAAGGTAAGCAATAAAAAGTTTGAAGAAAATCCTGCATAATTGGTGAAAATCTTTGCTAGGTACTCTTTTGAAAGGAGTTTTATATCTAAAATATATAAACTATTTAAAAAAATTATCCCCCCCCAAATACTATGATGTGCAAACAAACTAAAGAGATTTTTCTCAAAGTAAGTAGTATAAATGGGCAATAAATGTATGAAAAAAAGTTCAACATCCATAGCAAGCAGGGAAATAAAAATCAAAGTACACTGAGATTTCATCTAGATCCAATTAGATCCAATTAGAATGTGAATCATCAAGAATACATGTCATCAATGTTGGTGAGGATGTAGGGGTAAGTTACATGTATATATTTTTAGTGGGACAGCAAATTAGTACAATGACTTTAGAAAGCAGTATGAAGATTTCTTAAAAGATAAGAAATGGAATCATAATATGACACAGCTATCTCATTTCTTGATGTTTCTCCAAAAGAAGTAAGATCAACAAAATATAGTAAAACATGCATACCAAAGTTTATAGTAGGACAATTCACAAAATCAACGTAGGTGCTCATTTACAGATGCATGGATAAAGACAATGTGATATCTATATATCTATATAAAAATCAGGGAGATTTATTCAGCCATATAGAAGAATGACATAATTGCTGGTAAATTGATGGAACTTGAGAACAGGATGCTAATTTTAAAGAGCCAGACTGGGAAAGACAACAGTCAAATATTTTATTTAATAAGAAGTAGCTATAGAGAAACAAAGAATAAAAACAGGGGGATTTCATGAAAATATAAAAGAGAACAGGGGAGTAGAAGAAGAGAATAGAAAGGAAAATATGAGGGGTGAGGAAGGGAAGCATCTGCAGAGTGCAATTGACCTAATTGCACTATGTGCACAGATGAATATATCATGATGAATGCCACTTATATGTATGACTATAATGCACCAATTTTAAAAAAGTAATAAGTGAATAGAATAAACACCAATAGAGTACAGAAAAAGTTTAATGGAGAATGAGAATATGAGGGAAAGGAGAAATACTATGGATTAAAATTGAAGAAAATATGTCTAAGTGAACCCCACTATTACAAATGATATAATGTAATGATAAAAAATATTTAAAATATAGTACATAATCCTGATGAAAATTTACCCTAAAGTACTATAGAACAGTAGATCTAATTTATCTTGCCTGAGTATTACGTAGTCCAGGTTCACCAACTTTCTCCATAAATATTTTGAAGAGACAATAAAAAAGTCACTAATAATAGAGGTAATTTGAAAAAATATTAAACATCAAAATATTCACAGGACTTTACTATTGAATGCCATAGGAACTTGGCATATCAGAGCAATAATAATAAGTGGTCTTTAGATTTTCAGGTTTAGAGACCACTCATTTTCCATTGCATCTCATGTGGATATTTTGTTCTTTATGTCATTGCTATTGTACAAGGAAACAACATATTGACTTTTCTGGGAATTTATTCCTATGTATTTTGATTGATTTGTTTAGCTCCATTAGTTATTAATCATGATTTATGCCATGGTTATTTGGGGTCCTTTATAGGAACTCATGCTTATTATTTCTATGTCATGGATTATCGGGTGAAAAAAAATCCACAACCACTTGAAGTGAAACAGTGGCTCCTTCAGCATGGGTACCCTGAATATGTTCACAGTGACAATATGACATGGTACAATAAAACAGGCATAAAAATCAGAAGTTACTTCTTTCAGGAGGAGCCAGGGCACCTGGAATGTTCCCAGGAAACTTTACACAATGATCTCAGGCAACAATGACCCAGGATGCTGGTTTCAGGAGTTCATCTAAAGGTTTCTGAGAAGGTCAACAACACACTACTATTTTATTAATATCTAAAATGACAGACACTATAATTTAAATTAAATCCTCAAATAGCATATCTTATAATGTCAGAAATACATACACAATCCCTAGTCTCAGTTCCCAAACCATCTTTTGCTCCAAACACACATTCCTTCTACCCATGCTGAGAGGCTATCTTTCAAGTCATTCCACCTTTGAACTGGCCATCAATCACCTCTCTTTATGCTAATGAACACGTTTGTCATGTGGATGTAGTGTGAACAATGACATTAAAGTAATTGTTCATAATGTTTGTGCTCTATAAAATGTCTAAAGATATATTTTATTTATACAAGAGACTTAACCCAGCCTCACTTAATAGCTGAGTCAAATTCCAGCCATTTTTTAAAAAATATTTTATTTACACACAGGATCTTGCTGAGTTGCTTAGGGCCTTGCTAAGTTACTGATGGTGGCTTTATATTCAGGATCCTCCTGCCTCAGCCTCCAAGCAGCTGGAATTATAGGAATGTGCCACCATGGCAGGCTATGAAGGAACATTTTTCTTTCCATTCTGTCAAAGAGCAGTCAGGCTTGATCACTGTGTAACCCAAACCCAACTCTATCTTGAAAAAAACTGCTAGATTAAGCATCTTCCTCTAGAAGGAGGAAGGAAGAGGTGATCTTACCTTAGGAAGATGTACATCTGTGAGTTGAGGTGGTTTCCTAAAGCACAGACTTTTGAGGAAAATGGGTCTTGTGACCTGTGTGACAAACACACCCTGATGTGAAGTCTGTGGGAGGGTCCTTTACAGCAATCTGGACCCCAGTTTCTTCTCCCAAACATGGGAATTCACATTCTGTCTCCCCAGAGCCATTCCCAAACCTCACTCAGCATACTCATTGTCACACAAGTTATTTCTTTGAACTTATTTGAAAGGTTGATCATCTTCTGATCCACTTTTGTCTCATTCAGTTTTACATCAGATAAAAATGTAATGATTTCAACAATTACATTTTCAAAGACCTGAGTCCAGATATGGTGCAGGAACACTCACTTGAGACAGGCAGTCCTGAGGCAAGCAAAGAATCTTGAGAGTGTGGATGTGGGCACCTGGTGAGGAAGAAGACACATTACATCCTGAAGGAAGTCAGAGGACAAAGGAAAAGTCACCTACACTACCAAAAGCAATATACAGGTTCAAAGTAATCCCCAGCAAAATTCCAATTACATTATTCACAGAACTAGAAAAAATGATTCTAAAATTCATTTGAAAGAAGACCCAGAGTAGCCAAAGCTGTTCTAAGCCACAAAACCAATGTGCCGCAGTCTGGCTGGGCACAATTCAGGAGACACTTGTCAAAAGAAACAAACTTTATTTTTAGAACACACACACCAAACCACACAGCTCCTCAGGAAAAACCTTCAGAGACCAACTGCCACCACCGGCTACCCACAAGCCTCTCAACGTCCCCCACTCCTCCTGCTCTTGAGGCTGATTGGCTGGGTCGAGTGGGCAGAGCCAAAAAAAGTCCCCCAATGAGCAGCTCCGTGGTCTGAAAGGGCGGGGAAACAGCCCAATGAGCATCACCGCAGAGGAGCCAATCAGTTGGCAGCTGGAAGTTTGCTGGGGCCGCTGTGAGCCAATCATCAGCTGGAAGTTTGCTGGGGCCTGTTTCAGCTGTGGCTCTCAACACCAATGCTGTAGGCAGGTACCACAACAGCTTACTTCAAATTATATTACATTGTTATAGTAACAAAATCTGCATGGTACTGGCATAAAACAGACACATAGACCAATGGTACAAGAAAGAAGACATGGACACTGACTGTAGGTGTGTGGACATCTGTAGTCATCTGGTCATGTGGTCATTGGGGAAAAGACAGCCTTTTCAACAAATGATGCTGAGAAAACTGGTTATCCATATGTTGAAGATTGAAGCTAGAATCACCCTGCATACAAATCAAGTCAAATGAATAAAGATCTATGTATTAGAGCAGAAACTGTGCAAATGCTAGAAGAAAACATAAGATCAACACTCCAGCTATTAGTCACAGGCAATGAGTTTGTTAATAGTACCCCTAAAGCTCAGGAAATAATGTCAAGAGTTAATAAATTGGATGACATCAACTTTAAAATCTTCTGCACAGTAAGGGAAACAATCAGAATGTGAAGAAAAAACCTACAGAATGGGAGAAAGTTTTGCTCACTACTATTCTGAGAGAGGATTAATATCTAGACTACATAAAGAACTCAAAACCTTTAACACCAAAAAATCAGATAACTCAATGGATAAATGGGCAATAAAACAAACAGATACTTCTCAAAAAATGAAATGGTCAACAAATCTATGAAAAATATTACTTATTAGGGAAATAAAAATCAAAACTACCCTGAAATTTCATCTTACATAGATCAGAATGGTAATCTTCGAGAATACAAATAATAAATGCTGGAGAGGATGTGGAGAAAAAGTTCATTTTACTTTGTTAATGGGATGGTAAATAAGTACAGCTAGAATAGGAATCATTACGATAGTTCCTCAAAAGACTAGGCATGGAACCATCATAATATCCCACTATTCCACTCCACAGTATTTATCTTAAGGAATTAAATTCACCATATTATAGTGATACATGTATACCCATGTTTACAGCAGCACAATTTACAACAGCCAAACTAAGGAACCAGCCTTGGTGTCAATCAACAGGTGCATGAATGAAGCAAATGTGCTATATATACACAATAGAACTTTATTCAGCCATAGAAAATGAAAATATGTCCATTGTAGAAAAGTCGATGGAAGTAGAGACTGTCCTGTAAAGTGAAATAAACCAAATTTAGAAGGTCAAAGTTATATGTTTTCTCTAAAACAAAGAAGCTAGAGAGGAAATGAGGGAAACAAGTTAGGGTGATGGGCTGAGGGGATGTAATGGAAAGCAAAGGTGGATCAGTAGAGGAAAAGGACAAGAGGTGGGAGGAGAGGAGGAAGGTAGGAAGTGTTGGGGAATGATAATGATCAAGTTATATTGTTATATTTGTGCATGTGCAAATATATAAGAACAAATCCCATCGTTATGTACAACTATAATGCACCAATAAAACAATGAAAAAAAAAGGAAGAGGTACCTGGGGTATACTAGAAGGCACTGGGGGCCAGTAAGGAGCCAGAGATTGGGAGATGGGACAGGACTGAGGACAGGAAGCACAGCAGATTATCCAGTTCCTTTCCCCTTCCTTTCCAGGAGTTTTATACCTTCCACGTGAATCCACCAGGGAGCAGTGAGAATCTGGAGTGGAAAGAGCAGATGCTGTAGTTTACCATGAATAGTAATGTGGTTCAAACAGGTGCTTCCCCTCATTATCTCTAAAGAAGTAGGGTTCCAATCCTAAACGCACTATTTTCCGGAAGACCTATCAATAACAACAGGTCTCATTATCAATTCCAGCCCCAATTTTTATCCCAAGGCAGAGGACTCAGCAATATCTGAACATACATCCTAACTGAAAGGGTCAGGAGAAGTTCAGCAGATTGAGGAGCATGTGTGGTTCTCCCAGCCATATCTATTCCTGAGAAGGGGAGAGAGTGGACCTATCCACCATCCTGATACTATGTTCTCAGGATATCTGACACAGCACACAGAAGTCCTGGGAATCTTTATGTGACATTCACAGAACCTCCACCATTGGAAGGTTAGGGACATCCCAAAGGGGCTCTAATTCCTCAGCACTGTCACAAGCTCAGTCTATCCTGATTGAGAAAATGCAATCAAACAATTTTAATCCCCTCAGCTAAGCTTTTTGACCAGTAAGGCAGAGGTATCCAGAATCCAAGGCATTTAAGTGTTGGGGGGAGGAGAGGAAGGTGCTAGAAACAGATTTGCATGGAAGCCCCTCCCCCCTCTGAGTCATGGGAGGGGATAAGAGAGGTCTGTGCAGCCAGGCACAGTGTTGGGGCTCAGGAGGCAGACTCTTTGGGCATCGCCACCATGGCCTGGGCTCTGCTTGTCCTTACCCTCCTCACTCAGGGCACAGGTTATTCCCCAGGGAAGGGACACAGGAACATCTGGGATAATGTATCTTCCCCAGCTCTGGTTCACCAACAATGAAAAAACAGAGTGTGTTTTTCTATCTTTTCAGGTTCCTGGTCCCAGTCTGCTCTGACTCAACCTCCATCAGCCTCTGGGTCTGTAGGATAGTCAGTCACCATCTCCTGCACTGGAACGAGCAATGATATTGAGATTTATAATAATGTCTCCTGGTATCGAAATCTCCCAGGAGCATCTCCCAAAATCCTGATTTATGGAGCCACTAATCGTCCCTCCAGTGTACCCGATCGCTTCTCTGGCTCCCAGTCTGGCAATTCAGCCTCTCTGACTATTTCTAGCCTTCAGGATGAGGGTGAGGTTGATTATTATTCCTGCTCATATACAAGCATCAGCAATTTACACAGTGCTCCAAGTTCTTGGGGAAGTGGGTGCAAAATGTGTCTTGAGTCACATGTTCCTATTCACTCAGAAGTTTCTTCCTCAGCCCTGCACAGAGACAGCTTCAGGCCACAGGGCCATGAGAATCCAGTTCTCTCTCAGTTCCTCTTTTGTTCAACCATGAAGTGTGAAAGGAAACAAAATTTCCTATTCATTATCTAAGGCCAACAATATATATGATATTGTACCTGAATGTGCAACTCTTTTAAATTCTTACATTAGGGACAAGACACTATGAAGATGCCCATTTGGTCCAGTGCCAGTAGTTCTGAGGGAAATCCTCACCCTTGTTGCCTCCTATTCCCATATTATTTCCATATTATTCCCTGTACAG
>NW_026006738.1:9407-15972 GCF_001458135.2 Marmota marmota marmota
TTAATTGATAAGAAATATGGAGCACTGTGACCATAAACAAAGTTTTCCTGAGAATGTTTATCTATGCTTGTAAGGATTAATCTGAGAAAAGGATGTTTAATTGATAAGAAATATGGAGCACTGTGACCATAAACAAAGTTTTCCTGAGAATGTTTATCTATGCTTGTAAGGATTAATCTGAGAAAAGGATGTTTTTTCTTTCCCCTTGTTTTAATTAACAATGCTGCATAAAAGAAGGAGACAAAAAAGTAAAGATGGTGCTCATTTTCTACTGAATGCGTGTGTGTGTATCTTTCTTAAGCATCTCTGCAGTACCAGGAATTACAGATTGTCAGCGGGTCTGACAGATGGCATCCCTGGGTGGGCAGCAGAGAGTCCCTTACTGGCAAAGGTAAGTGAAGGGGAGAGGTACCATGGGGATCAAAAATCTCAAAAAGTCAAATACTACAGACTATTATGGCTTTACTTAAGGAACAAAAAATTGTAATTAATAAAAAAACAGCTTCTGCTTTTATGCTTGCTGTTAAAACTACATTTCCTTTTTTTAAAATTTTTTTTAAAGAGAGAGAGAGAGAGAGAGAGAGAGAGAGAGAGAATTTAATATTTATTTTTTTAGTTTTTGGCAGACACAACATCTTTGTTTGTATGTGGTGCTGAGTATCGAACCCGGGCTGCACACATGCCAGGCCAGCATGCTACTGCTTGAGCCACATCCCCAGCCCCATTTCCTTGGTTTTTGTACTCAGGAAATTTAATGGTTCCTAATTAAAAACATATAAAAAATTTACAAAAATATTTTAAAAAAAGAGTCCTGACAGTTTACCTGTAGCTACTTTTTCTTTGTGAAAGTTGATTAAAAAAATACACTTTTATCTCCAGATGTAAAAGTGTGTAAATTTTTACAACAAACACGGAAAACTTGTATGAAGGTTCAGGACAGGAAATCAATAATTTCAGTGAGTAAAAGTGATTCCTCAGATGATGAGGCCCCCATTTATGACACTTCTAAGTTAAAAACAAAAATCCACCACCTACAAAAGAGTAACTAATCCTGTAAGTAAAGGGAGGGACTGAGGGACTCCCAGCAGCTGCCAAAGCCCTATTTTGCTTCGGGAAACTCCTGCCTTCCTTCCCTGCACTGTAAGGATTATGCTACCTCTGTCTACTTATCTAAATGGGTTTTTAAAACATTACACAATCTTGCAGTTAAAAGTTGGGTTTAAGTAATTGTTTAGTTTATGATTTCAGATAATTCATGCTAAAAAACTTAAATAATAAGATAAAAAACTAAAAAACTCTACTTCCAAGTTGACAAGTAACTCCCAATCATTCAGTTTTTTTCACCAATTTTTACATTGGGTAACCTAAAAAAATTTCACTGTGTGTACTAGTACATTAATTTGGACAAGGATAGTAAATCATAGTATGGTATCTGTTAACAAAACAAGATATAAAGATATAAAATTTTGTAAATTGTGTCTTAAACTTGTATCATATTTTCAAAATCCAAACCTAAAAATTATGACTTATGGTTAAAATGCCTTATACATGAGGTGTCTGCTCAAAATAACAGTTTTCCCTACTCCTTCCAAACCTCAGTCAAAACTTACA
This sequence comes from Marmota marmota marmota, assembly GCF_001458135.2. Classification (NCBI taxonomy): domain Eukaryota; kingdom Metazoa; phylum Chordata; class Mammalia; order Rodentia; family Sciuridae; genus Marmota; species Marmota marmota. Next base: position 11,019 of record NW_026006738.1, read on the forward strand.
TTAAAATACAAATAATAATTAAAAAAAAGCTTACAAGCTCAGTAGGAGACTGATCTAAGGCCTAAAAAAAAGTAAATTGTATTGTATTTACTAATTACTGGCCAGTCATTTTTCTCTAGGACTCTTGCTTTTTCTTAAATTCTGTATTTTTTTGAACTCATGATTTTGATCCTACAAACTTAGGTTAATGTTTTTCTGATCAATTCTATTTTTAATCAACTATAAAGTTTTTTTTAAAAAAAAAATAAAAATAAACTAACACTGTTCAATATACTTGTCTAATATTTTGATAAAATAAATAAAATAAATTTGATATAAATTACTCATTCAGAAATACTTTTGTTAAATATCTGATTAACTTACTAATGTCTGTATAAGTTTGTTTTTACAATCAGTCATGTGTTAAATAACAAAAATTTCTTAAAACATGTTTACCCATAACATTGTGTTTATTGTTTTATTTTTTCTAAAACAAGTAACCATAAAAATTAAACAACTAGTTAAATAAAAAGTGTTATTTTAAAACACTGTACTGTCATTTCTTTAAAAGCTAAACTTGGTTAATATAAAAACATCAATGTAATTGTGATACTATTAATGTACTCGTATTTTCAAGATATACAATTCTGTAAGGTAAAACCTTTAAAAAAACATTATATCAAACTAATGTTCTATGATTGTATGGTAATTTTAAGCTTAAAAAACATATTGGAAATTTATTTACCTGTTATCAATAAAATATATAAAGTTTTATATTACTTTTTACATTAAAAATAATTTAAATATATTTTTAAGTTAATGAGAGCCTAATTTATATAAAGGTTAATATTGATAAACACAAAATATTTTACTACCTTTCCACAAATGGTTAAAAATTTTCAACCTTTCTTTAATTCATGTTTTAAATGTGATATCATATGGTGTTAACTAATGTTCATGTAACCTCAAACAATTTATGTAAACTTTATAAAATAATACTTAAAAGTCAAAAATCAATTTAAAAACTAAAACACTTAAGATTTATAAAGTCACTGCTTTACCTGAGATAAGGCTCTGTGTTCCATCTTACTACATATAAAAATAACTACAAAAACAATAGGCCAAATTTTAGTTCATTTAAAGTTATGTTCAAAAGTTTTTTTTTCTATCAAATTACTAAAATCTCAAACAAAAATTATAATATGTAACTCAGCCAAAATTCAAGATAACTATTACACAAACTAAATATGTTTTCACTCTTGTTAATTTTATTTTATAGTTTTCTTATAAATGGTCTAAAAATTACCTGTTAATGTTTTACAAAAGTATTACTTTAAAAACACACAAACTGAGTTAATTTAAGATAATAAGCCATCACCTACATACAGATAGGATAATACAAACCCCAATTAATAAAAAAAAATAATTATAAAGTTATAGACATTAAAGCCCAGTACTCTTAATATAAGACTGTTAAAATTTATTTACTAAATGTTTAAGATAAAAATTTAAAAGTAAAGTTAAATCAAAAGGGCCACCCCCCCCCCCAATATTTGGCTCTTGCCCTCTAGGTCAATCTAATTCCAAAAAATAACAACAAAAAAAACTTCTCTAAAAAACTTTACAACTCTGGGCCACATGACCTCTCGATCAGGGAGATTAATGGGACCATTAAAAAACAGAAAGCCAATCAGTACATTTGCTATAAAAAGAATCATTAAAAAAACAACAACAACAAAAAAAAACATTCCTGATGCTTCCGAGGGAAGCCACATGGTCAAACAAAACCTGGACCCATCCTAACACAAATAACACTAACAAAACTAAAAAAACTACTATAAAGTTTCCCCAAAAATGACTCCCATAAAAACTCAACTAACTATTAATAATAGATAAAAACAAAAGTCAATTTAACTACTTCATCTTAAACACTCAACAAAAACAGTTAAAACCAAAACATAGCCATTCCTGGACATTTTAAATAATAATAATGATAATAATAATAATAATAATAATAATAATAATAATAATTTAAAATATACACCTTATATTAGCCTAAGATAAATAAAATAAATAAAACTAAAAACTACAAAAAAATTCTCAGACAAAAATGTCTGATAACTGTAAAAAAAGAATATCAAAAATAATGCCAAAGACAAAAGTTTTTAGTTTAAGGCCTACAGATATTCCTAACCTACACAGGTAGAGTTAGTGTTTACTAGTATAATTATCCAACCCTAAGTAACAAAATTAAAGGTTTCTCTATTAAACACAAAGGTCATTCAATTTTACCAAAACCACTTAGTAAAAAAAAAAATACTGCCACTGATTTAGCCTCCAAAATGTCTGCCTTTCTATCTATGGATCCCCAAACTTTACATTCTCAATTTCACCTTAATGCTTCTTCTTTAACTTATCATTGTAAAAATTCTCGTAAAACATCTTCTCAAATTATTCACAATTGTTCCCTCTACTCTACACAGATACACTCTCCTAATTTTGACATAACTCCAGAGGCCTTTTACTGGGTCATTTATAACAAATAGATGTTTCTCATTAACATTTTTGACAAATTAACATATATTCATGTGTCTATAGATACTTACTCTCATTTCATTTATGCTTCTCCTCATTAAAAAAAAAAGTCAAAGATGTAATTGCTCACTGTATAAAAACTTTTTCTATTATGGGTCTCCCTAAACATATTAAAACAGATAATAAAACAACATATACTAATACATCATTTATAAAATTTCTTCACACTTATGATGTAAAACACATGGCAGATATTCCTTATAACCCTCAAAAACAAGATATAGTAAAACAAACTCATCAAACTCTTAAAACATATCTGTCAAAAACAAAAGGGGGGAGTAGCAGCAGTTCCCGCTCTCGTTTAGCACATGTATTATTTATTTTAAATTTTTTAACTGTAGACCCTACAAAACTGACAGCTGCAGATCACTTATGGCATGCTAAGGGACAAACAGCCCATCCACTTGTAAGGTGGAAAGATGTTTTAACAGGACAATGGATGGGTCCTGATCCTGCATTAATGTGGGGAAAAGGAGCTGCCTGTGTTTTTCCGCAAAATGATCCTGGACCTCGATGGATTCCTTCTCATTTGATTACAGTTTGACTCTTCTAAAACTACATCATAAATGCTTTTATCTCTTTGGTTTGTTTTATCTTATAGATGCTGTCCCTAACCTTTTTTCTCCTTTTCGGAGCTATGGAAGTTGCCTCTTTCAATCATACCAATGTATGGTTGATATTGACTCAATTGGCAGGGACTGATAATATCTGCCTAAAACAAGATGTCCATTTGGGAGCAGTATTGGGTTCCTGTTTACTACCTGTCTGTCATCCAGCAGAAAAAATAAAAAAAATATGATCTTTTTCTCCAATTTTGATAAAACTATTATTTATGCTAATTATTCGAATTGGGGCACCCTTTCTTATCGCCTACCCCCAAATGCAGTTCAAGTTATAACCACTACTGTTATTGTAATAGATAATGACACCTGTGCCAAGTTTCACAATTGTGCAACTAAATGTAGATCTATGGGATCTTCCTTTACATGTAATAATTCCTTTACAGTTCCTTCAAGTTATGAACATGTGCCACTTCCAAGAGACTGTTTTTTTTTTCCTGTGAAACTTATACATTCAACTACATACCGGCAAATATGACTCCTGGAACATGTTACTGTCTTAGTCGTCTCACAATTTTCCTTCCCTACATTGGTGATTTGCTTCCTGAAGATCCTTCTTGTGGCTTAGGAAGAATGGCTACGCTAACATTGGACTATAAGGATGATATAAACTTATTATCTTAAACAGAGTTTGATCCATTGACTTTTTCCCTTGTAGGGATCCCAGGATTGGCAGTAGGAGCTTATAAGACAGCTATAAAATTGACATGTATAATGACGAAAAACATTAATTGTACATGTACTGCTCTAGCCTTGTTAAATAAAGAACAACAGGTTTTACAACAAGGAGTTTTGGATAATAGAGCTGCTATAGATTATTTACTATTGTTACACCATAAAAAATGTATTCAAGTAAAAAATATGTGTTGCTTTAATCTGACAGATAACACTGTTCCTATTGATACAAAAATTCATCATTTTAAAAAAATGATTGATAATATCAGACAATATAAAAAAAATTAAAAAAATATTTTCATGGTTAACATCTTAACTTCCTAATATTTCCTGGTTAAAAAAATTAATGATAGAGGGGCAGAGCCGTCCCCTCCCCCCACGCCTGCAAGGTAGGCGGAACTGTGACCACCGACAGAACAGGCCCAGTGGCCCGCGGAGGGGCAGAGCTGCCAACCACGCCTGCAAGTTAGGCGGACCTCCGACCCCCAGCAGAACAGGCCCACCGGCCTGCTGAGGGGCAGAGCCGCCACCTCTCCCCGCACCTGCAAGTTAGGCGGACCTGTGACCCACCAGCAGAACAGGCCCAGCAACCCGCGGAGGAACAGAGCTGCCCCACGCGCCTGCAAGGTAGGCGGACCTGCGACCACCAACAGAACAGGCCAAACCTGCAACTGACAGGCAGAACAGGCCCAGCGGCCTGCGGAAGGGTAGAGCCGCTCCCCACCCCCGCGCCTGCAAGGTAGGCAGACCTGCAACCCACCGGCAGAACAGGCCCAGCGGTCTGCAGAGGGGCAGAGCTGCCGCCCGCGCCTGCAAGGTAGGTGGACCTGTTACCGACTGGCAGAACAGGCCCAGCAGCCTGCCGGCATGGTAGGCACATTGCCCCAATTGGAGGAGGGGCAGAGCCGCCGCCCGCGCCTGCGAGGGAGACTTTGCAACTATACAAGACCAATATAAATATATAGGGGGGAAATTCAATAGCACAACAGTTTCACCAAGTAGAAAGGAACGCGAACAGTATGAAGAGACAAGGAAAGAAAGGACCACAAGCAATGCAGGTCAACTCAACGTTAGAAGAGGTAATA
>NW_026006738.1:18367-58864 GCF_001458135.2 Marmota marmota marmota
AACAAACAACCCAATCAACAAATGGGCCAAGGACCTGAACAGACACTTCTCAGAGGAGGACATACAATCAATCAACAAGTACATGCAAAAAATGCTCAGCATCTCTAGCAGTCAGAGAAATGCAAATCAAAACCACCCTAAGATACCATCTCACTCCAGTAAGATTGGCAGCCATGATGAAGCCAAACAACAACAAGTGCTGGCGAGGATGTGGGGAAAAGGGTACACTTGTACATTGCTGGTGGGACTGCAAATTGGTGCAGCCAATTTGGAAAGCAGTATGGAGATTTCTTGGAAAGCTGGGAATGCAGCCACCATGTGACCCAGCTATTCCCCTTCTCGGTCTATTCCCTAAAGACCTAAAAAGAGCATGCTACAGGGACACTGCTACATCAATGTTCATAGCAGCACAATTCACAATAGCAAGACTGTGGAACCAATCTAGATGCCCTTCAATAGACGAATGGATAAAAAAAATGTGGCTTTTATACACAATGGAGTATTACTCTGCATTAAAAAATGACAAAATCATAGAATTTGCAGGGAAATGGATGGCATTAGAGCAGATTATGCTAAGTGAAGCTAGCCAATCCCTAAAAAACAAATGCCAAATGTCTTCTTTGATATAAGGAGAGTAACTAAGAACAGTGTAGGGACGAAGAGCATGAGAAGAAGATTAACATTAAACAGGGATGAGAGGTGGGAGCGAAAGGGAGAGGGAAGGGAAATTGCATGGAAATGGAAGGAGACCCTCAGGGTTATACAAAATTTCATACAAGTGGAAGTGAGGGGAAAGAGGAAAATAATACAAGGGGGAGAAATGAATGACTGTAGAGGGGGCAGAGAGAGAAGAGGGGAGGGGACGGGAGGGGAGGGTGGATAGTAGAGGATAGGAAAGGCAGCAGAATACAACAGACAGTATTATGGCAATATGTAAATCAATGGATGTGTAACTGATGTGATTCTGCAATTTGTATACGGGGTAAAAATGGGAGTTCATAACCCACTTGAATCAAATTGTGAAATATGATATATCAAGAATTATGTAATGTTTTGAACAACCAACAATAAAAAATTGAAAAAAAATGTACTTAAGGGGCTGAGGATGTGGCTCAAGCAGTAGCGCACTAGCCTGGCATGCATGCGGCCCGGGTTCGATCCTCATCACCACATACAAATAAAGATGTTGTGTCCGCCGAAAACTAAAAAATAAATATTAAAAAAAACAAAAAAAAATTAATGATATGTGTAATTTTGATACTTGACATGTCTATACTTGTTTGTTTCATTGGTCGCTGTATGATCACTTGTCTCTTATCTCGTCCTCCTGTGGTGACTTCATATGCCCCCTGACGGTTTGGATGATTGTTGCCAGTGACGGGTAAGATAAATCACTATGCATATCAACCTAAAACAGAGGCTTTCATTTTCCATCAATGAAAGTCCTCCATAATGGGTAAAAATGTTACAATATGGTTCACAACCTAAGACAGGCACAATCGCTGTCATTGTTATTTAAGGGGGAACTCTGAGCTCATGCACACCAACAGTTAAGTTTTGCTGTGTTTAGCAAAACAAGGAGTTCTGTGAGAAAGTATGAACTCTTTGAACTGTGTCCTTGTTGCTGTCTTAAGAAGATAGGAGAAAAAAAAATATTCTGCCAAGTGTAAAATTTATATATATATATATGTGTGTGTGTGTGTGTGTGTGTGTGTGTGTGTGTTTGCCTGGAAATAACTAACCACAAGTTAATTGATAAAAAATATGGAGCATTGTGACCATAAACAAAGTTTTCCTGAAAATGTTTATTTATGCTTGTAAGGATTAAGCTGACAAAAGGATGTTTTTTCTTTCCCCTGTTTTAATTAACAATGCTGTATAAAAGAAAGAGAAAAAAAGTAAAGACTGTGCTCATTTTCTACTGAATGCGTGTGTGTGCGTGTGTCTTTCTTAAGCATCTCTGCTATACCAGGAATTACAGATTGTCAGCGCGACTGACAAATTAGCACTGCATATTACAGAAAACATTTTTCCTTTGGATTTTGGGAATTGGCTTAATTCACTTAGCATGATATTCTCCAACTCCATCCTATTACTGGCAAATACCATAATTTCACTCTTCTTTAAAGCTGAGTAATATTCCATTGAAAAGATATACCACATTTTCTTTCTCCATTCATCTATTGAAAGATGCCTAGGTTGGTTCTATAGTTTAGCTACTGTGAATTGAGCTGCTATAAACATTGACATGGAAGCATTATTATAGAATAATGATTTTAAGTCCTTTGAGTATATAGGAGTAGTAGAATAGCTGGGTCAAACAGTGTTTCCATTCTAAGTTTTCTGAGGAATCTCCATGCTACTTTCCATAGTATTTGTACCACTTTCTAATTCCACAAACAATGTGTGCGTGTACTTTTTTCCCCACATCCTTGCCAACATTTATTGTTGCCCGTATTCTTGATGGTTGCCACTCTGACAGGAGGAGGGAGATGAAATATTATTTTAGTTTTGATTTTCAAGTCCAATATCACTAAATAGAGAAAAATTGAAAGAATTCCTCTTAAAAACTGGAACAAAGAAGGATGTCCTCTTCCACTAGTTCTATTCAACATCATCCTTGAAACTCTAGCTAGACCAATTAGACAAAAGAAAGAAATTAAAGGGATACAAATAGGTAAAGAAAAACTATCACTGTTTGATAATGACATGATTCTATATCTAGAAGATCCAAAAAAATTCCACCAGAAAACTTCTAAAATCAATACATGAATTCAGCAAAGTAGCAAGACATAAAATCAACATCCACAAATCAAATGCATTCTTATACACCAGCAATGAATCCACTGAAAGAACAACTAGCAAAACTATCTCATTTACAATAGCCTCAGAAAAGTAAAATATGTGGGGATCAATCTAATAAAAGAGGTGAAAAATTTCTACAATGAAAACTACAGAACCCTAAAAAAAGAAATTGAAGAATACTTGAGAAGATGAAAGGATCTCCCACGCTCCTGGATAGGCAGAATTAATATTGTCAAAATGGCCATAGTACCAAAGGTTGTATACAGACTTAATGCAATTCCTATTAAAATCCCAAATAGCACTCTTCATAGAAATAGGAAAAGCAATCATAAAATTTATTTGGAAAAATAAAAGACCCAGAAGAGGTAAAGCAATTCTTAGTAGGGAACATCTCAGTATCATACCTTAAACTATACTGCAGAGATATAGTAACAAAACAGCATGTTATTGGCACCAAAATAGAATTGCAGACCAATGGTACAGAATAGAAGACACAAAGACAAACCCACATAAATACAGTCATGTCATACTAGACAAAGGTGCCAAAAACATTCACCTGAGAAAAGATAGTCTCTTCAACAAATGCTGCTGGAAAAACATGAAATCCATATGGTGCAAAATGATAAAACTTCTATCACTCACCCTGCACAAAAATGAACTCATACTGGATCAAAGACTTAGGCACTAGAAAAGAGACCCTGCACTTAATAGAATAAAAAGAAGTCCCAAATATTCATGATATCAGCCTAGGATTGACTTCTTTAACAAGACTCCTAAAGCAGAAGAAGGAAAGTCAAGAATTAATAAATTGGAATTTAAATGCAAAAGCTGTTTCTAAGCAAATGAAACAATCAACAATGTGAAGATAGAGCCTACAGATTGGGAGAAAATTTTTACCACATACACCTTCGATAAAGCATTAATCTCAAGGATATATAAAGAACTCAAAAAACTTAACAAGAAAAAAACCCAAATAATCCAATCAATAAATGGGCTAAGAAACTGAACAGACACTTCATAGAAGGAGAAATACAATTAACCAACAAATATAAGAAAAAGTATTCAACACCTCTAGCTAGTTTTATTTAATATCCTTCAGATAAGTATGGTTGATCATGCCACATTCATGTGATAGGTCAGAACAAAACCAAGAAGATACCAGATAATTTCAATAAGTTAAACATATTAATGTTTAAACAAATTAATGTAATCTTTAGGTAAGTATGATGTTTATAGAAAAAAAATAAAAGATGTTTATGCCAGGTGAAATAAGCTAGGCACAGAAAGATAAACACCATATAAACTCAATTGTATGTGGAATATATAAGAGAAGGACTCACGAGGTAGAGAGTAAAATGATTCCACAGAAGGGGTGAGATGGGGTAGGAATAAGAACAAAAGTGCAATCCTTGTGAAAGGGGACAGGTTTTCTGTCATACAGGAGAAATGATTTCCAATGGTCTAAGGCATAATGTGATGATTCTAGTTAATGCTAATGTATTATGTTTTTAAAAATCAAATAAGAATATATCTTAAATATTCTCTTCAGATAAAAATGATTTTAAAATTTCAGAATAGTGCATCACATAGAAATGGAAGTGAATAAATTATTTGTTTCACAGGTAGGAAGAGTGAATGAAGATGTTGAGAGAGAGAGAAATTGGGAAAGTGCTAATGATCATGGAGTTTCCTTTTTCTGTGATGAAAATGCTCTAAAATTAATTGTGGTGATGGTTGCACAACTCTGAACATGGTCAAGCACTTTGTAGCATGTACTTGGAATGGTTGAATTGTTATTGTATGAGGTATAACTCAGTAATGTTGATTTACAAAATGAGATAATGTACATTCTGAACTTTTTTCTCTGACATTTCATCAACTGCACTGTCCATGGGTCTCTTACTGTAGTATCCTGGTTGTACAACCACTGAAATGAAAAGTTGTGCTGCAATTGTGTACAATGAATGAAAATGCATTCTGATATCATATATAACTAATGAAAATACATTAATTAATTTAAAAACCCATTAAAAAAGAAAAAAAAAATAAGACTCTCCCAGAAATCAAAAGCTGGAAGAATTCCACAATACAAGTTTGCTCAAAAAATACTAAACAAGTTCCTTCATATTTAAATAACTCAAGAAAATAAGTGAAGTCATTAAAAAATTAAAAAAAAAAAAACACTAGTAGGACTAGGGATATAGCTCAGTGGTAGTGTTGGCCTACCACACTGAGGCCCCGGGTTCAATATCTTGCACTGCAGAATTAAAAATTAATTAATTAATTAAATTAAAACAATGGTAAATGTCTGTTCAGGTCCTTAGTCCATTTCATGATTGGATTATTATTTTTTGTTTGTTTGTTTTGGTGCTTAGCTTGTTGAGTTCTTTATATACCCTAGAGATTAGTGGTCTCTCTGATGAGTGAGGGGTAAAAAATTTGCTCCCAGGATGTAAGCTCCCTGTTCACCTCACAGATTGTTTCTTTTGTTGAGAAAAAAAAAAACTTTTTAGTTTGAATCCATCCCATTTGTTGATTCTTGGTTTTAATTCTTGAGCTATAGGCATCTTATTAAGGAATTTGGGGCCTAGTCCCACGTGATGAAGATTAGGGCCTATTTTTTTTTTCTATTAGATGCATAGTCTCTGGTTTAATTCCTAGATCCTTGATCCATTTTGAGTTAACTTTTGTGCATGTTAAGAGATAGGGATTCAATTTCATTTTGTTGCATATGGAATTCCAGTTTTCCCAGCACCATTTGTTGAAGATGCTATCTTTTCTCCAGTGCATGCTTCAGACACTTCTCAGAAGAGGATATACAATCAATAAACAAATATATGAAAAAATGCTCAACACCTGTAGCAATCAGAGAAATGCAAATCAAAACTACTCTAAGATACCATCTCACTCCAATAAGAATGGCATCTACTATGAAGACTAACAACAAGTGTTGGTGAGGATGTGGGGAAAAAAGGTACACTCCTACATTGCTGGTGGGACTGCAAATTGGTGCAGCCAATTGGGAAAACAGTATGAAGATTCCTTGGAAAACTGGGAATGGAACCACCATTGGACTCATTTATCCCTCTCCTCGGTCTACACCCAAAGGACTTAAAAACAGATACTACAGGGACACAGCTACATCAATGTTTATAGAAGCACAATTCACAATAGCTAACTTTGGAGCCAACCTAGATGTCCTTCAGTGGATGAATGGATAAAAAATAAAATGTAACATTTATACACAATGGAATATTACCCAGTACTAAAGAAGAACAAAATAATGGCATTTGCACACAAATGGATGGCATTAGAGAAGATTATGCAAAGTTAAGTTAGCCAATCCCAAAAAAACAAATGCCTAATATTTTTTTCTGATATGGGGGGGGAGAGATTCAAAATGGGGTAGGGAGGGAGAGCATGGGAGGATGATTATTTCTAGATATGAAAGAGGGGTGGGAGGGAAAGAGAGGGTGAAGGGGAATAGCAAGCATGGGGGAATGTGATGATCATCATTACACAAAATATATGTAAGAAGATTTGAAGTTGGTGTCAACATAACATATACAAACGGAGATGTGAAAAATTGTGGTATATATGTGTATTAAGAATTATAATGCAAAAAAAGAGTACATGTATAATGGCATATTTTGGCATGAACATACTTTATATAAAGAGTTAAGAAAACTTGTGAAACTTGTGCTGTAAATGGGTAATAATGAGTATAATACATTCCACTATTTTCATGTATGAAAAAATAAATAAAAAAGGGTAAAGGTTGCTGCACATATAAAATAAAATCTAGTATATTGAATTTTAAAAAATGAGGTATTGCATTTGTTCATTAGCTTGACTCAATCATATGTGTAACAATGCCATCATGTAGCCCATAATATAAAATGTCAGTTTAAAATATAAAATATTTTTTGGGCATGGTGTCACATGCCTGGAACACCATCAGCTTGGAGGCTGAGGCACAGGATCATGAGTTCAAAGCCAGCGTCAGCAACATGATGAGGCCCTAAGCCACTTAGCGAGTTCCTGTCTCTAAATAAAATATAGAAAATGCTTCAGATGGGGCTCTGTGGTTTAATTCTTGGGGTTCAGTAACCAGTACCAATAAAATAAAATTAAAATCCATTAAAAACAAAATATATTAAAATAAATATATATCTCTTGTTTGGATAGAAATGACCTATTGTCAAATCTTACCCTTCCCATCTTGCTCTCATCTCCTTATAGATACCCTACCCAAGGGGTAGGATTCATGTTCCTCATATTTGAGACTGAGATTCAGCCACTGAAACAAAACTGGTCATTACTCAGAAATGGACAGGTAGGAATGAAAATGCAGAATCAAGTCAGGACTATGGCCATGATTGGGACATCCTGTTCCCTCCCTGAGCCTTCTTCACAGTGACCCATGGATGGTCTGTGACACACACTGAGTGGCCTGGGAGTGACAGACATACTGGTGCAATTTGATTCTGCATATGCTACCACAGATTCACAGGGGAGGGACAGAAGCATGGCTGTCTCTGAGGAGACCCCACAACAACAACCATAGCAGGTGTTTCTTGGTGTGGTCAGAATTGTTTCCTATCATTAAAGAGATCTTGGAGGATAGGCACCAGGAGAGGGCACTGTGGGGTGGCCCAGCCCTGGAGGTTCACAGAGATACAGTGATATCTCACCAGAGACACTGAAGATCCTGGAGCTGACAGAGATGATGGAGTTCAGCAGATCTTACTCTCCTGGGCAATCAAGGATATTCAATTAATGTTTCTGATTCTCAAGAAATCTAAGGCAGGAAATTTTTATTCCCAGAGCTGAACTCTTCAGCTGAGGGCTGCAGGAGTGTGCAGAACCCAGGACAGGCCAGATATGGCTGAGGACAGAGGCAGGTGCAGAAAGCAGATTTGCATTGAGGATTTCCTCTCTCTGAGACAAGGAGGGAGATAAAAGCAGTCTGGAGGAGCCAGGCCCAGTGCTGGAGTCTGAGGAGGGAGTTCTCTGGGGCACCTCCACCATGGCCTAGACTCTGCTTCTGCTTATCCTCCTCAATCAGGGTAAAAGTGTGACATTTTCTGAGAAGGGTTCTTGGGGACATCTGGGTTGATGTTTTCCCTCCTCATGCTCAGGTTAGGAGACCAAGCATTGACTCAACCTAGAGTGTGTTTCCCTCTTTCCAGGTTTCTGGGCCTAGTCTGCTCTGACTCAGCCTCCCTCCGTCTCTGGAACTCCTGGACAGTCAGTCACCATCTCCTGTGCTGGAACCAGCAGTGACATTGGGAGATATAATCATGTGTCCTGGTTCCAAAGTCATCCAGGAACAACCCATAAACTCATGATTCATGGTGTTAGTAGTCGGCCCTCAGGGATCCCTGACCGCTTCTCTGGCTCCAAGACTGGCACCAGAGCATCTCTGACCATCTCTGGGCTGCAGCTGGAGGATGAGGCTGATTAATACTGCTGTTCATATGCAGGCAATTACATTTACCACAGTGGGCCAAGTTGAAGGAGAAGTGAGACCAAAACCTGCGCAAAGCATAGAAGCTGTGTCTTGCTCTGAAGATGCTCCCTCAACTTGGTACAGAGATTTCTTCCTGCAACATGAACTAGAAATTTAGTTTCTCTCAGCTCCTCTCCTTTCTCATAGCAAAATAACACACAAAGTGTAGCCCTTGTTTTTAAGTTCTTGGGACAGTGACAGCTTACTTTGCTCTGGTGATGTGGTCTCTCTAATCCTTTATCTAATGAAAGAGAAGGTTAAATCCATGCCTATAGATGCAATTCCTCCAGTTCTCAGTGAAATCACAAGTTCCTCAGGTCAATGTATGTGAGTTTTCTCCTAGTTAGGATGGCTGTTAGGTAAATGTCTCCTTTTTTCATTAATGAAAGAAATATTTGGAGGGTGAGAAACTCATTCTTGGGGATTCTCAATTTTTATGAGTTCCACAGTGTGCAACCAAATTCCTAGAAGGAACCCCAGTTAGAATGAAAGATTAATTCCATATACAGACATATGATCCTCAAATTACAGTGGAATAACATCCTGACAAACCCTTGTAAATAAAAAATACAATTAAAAAAGTATCTTAATACACCTAAGCTACTGAATGCCATTGCTTAGTAACCACATACACTATGGAATATAGGGTTTTTTTTGCCCTCATGATTACAAAGCTTACTGGAGCTGCAACTCCCCCAAACCTCAGTCAAGGTTCAATACACATGAAACTTCCCTGGGAAAAGATCAAAATTGAAAACTGGAAGTATGTTTTCTATCAGATGCCTATCACCCTCCCTCCATAATAAAGTGGAGAAATCTTAAAGTCAAGCCATTGTAAAGTGGCCACAATATTGAGAATGGATATGAAAAAACATAATGTGAATTTTACTCACACACAAACACTCACATACACACACACACACACACACTTGTATTTGACTATATTTTCAGGTATTCTTTGAACAAATGGGTACAGGCCCCAGATAACACAAGATGGTAATCAACCTTCATCAACTTGCCAGAATTTTTCCAATATTAACAATGAAACGTCCACTTTCTGACATCTTACATGCCAACCCCAGTAAATTTCTATATCTTCCATTGCACTTTGTGTCTTCTGGATGTGAAGATTCAAAATGCCTCAACATCTTTCCATGTTCTCCTCAGTAATTAAACTATATATGCACAAATTTTTGAAAAATATGTGAAAATAGTTACTTTCTATATGGCAATTTGAATGTTTGAAGTTTTCATATTTCAAAATGCCTACCAGTGTTTCACTCTTAAATGCCATAGGGGACTCAGCTCTCAGGGCAATTCCCATTCTCTCCAGGGAATTTCCTGGCTAAGAGCCAAGGATACATTCTTGCCTCTTCCTTGGACCTCCTAGGAATTCAGTTGCATCTTTCCTTTTTATCCACCTTCTGCCTGGTTCAGCCCTGGACTTGATGGAGGTGCAAAGAAGAAGGTCCAGGTTTCCACTTGAGCTTCATCCAAGCAGCATGAGGTTACAGTGCTAGAGCATTGGATCTCTTTATCTTTTCATTTTCTTTGTTCATGGTTTCAGGGAGATTTTCCAACACCAAAATAGGAGCTTCCTTAATCTTGTCTTGAGATATATAAAATCTCTACCTCCCACAATGGAATATTACTCAGCCTCCAAAGAAAATGAAATTATGGCATTTCAAGGTAAATGGATGGAACTGGAGAACATAATGCTATGTAAAGTAAGCCAGTCCCCCAAATCCAAAAGCCAAATATTTTCTCTGATAAGTAGATGATGATCCATAGTGGGGATGAGGGTGGGTAGAAAGAATAAAGGAACTGTGGATTGTACAGAGGGGTTGAGGGGAGGGGTGGGACTGTGGGTATGGGAAGGACAGTAGAATGAGATGGATATTATTACCCTATGTATATGGTATGATTACACTACTGGTGTGACTCTGCACCATATACAGACAGAGGAATGAGAAGCTGTGCTCCACTTGTGTACAATGTGTCAAAATGCATTCTACAGTCATGTATAACTAATTAGAATAAATTTAAAAACTTGCTCTGCTAAACCAGTAGAAGAAGGGAATACGGTGGAGAGATGGGAAAAAGAGGGGGGGAGATTCTGGGGAATTAAATTGATCAAATTATACTGTTTTATTGTGTACACACATGAATACATTATAACAAATTTCACTGTTATGTATACTTCAAATGAGCCAATAAACAGGAAAAAAAAATAAATTATCTCTAGTTCTAATTTCATTCTCAGTCCCCGTTCTTTTCAATCAAGGAAAGGAAAATGATTCAGTTTTATTTCACTTTAATTTTAATATCCATTTGTGTGTAATGTACTATACCTTAAGAGGATTCCAAGAGGTAAATATATATTTTTTCCAGTGCCAGGATTGATGAAATAACTATATACAATGCAACTAACACCAATAAATGGTGACTATGTCCATTTATTCCCATATCTTCTCATCTCAAGTAAGAGAATGAGTCTGAATAGGAACACTTCTAGGAGGGAGATGGTCACACCACACAGCACTCATGAGGCACAGTGTTCTCCTAATTGTATAGCATCAGCTCTGCCTGAACTCACTTTCCACAAAGTTTCTTTGACTTTCTGCAGAGAACAAACCATGTTAGGGAGGGACTAGCGGGCAGAGCCTTGGATAGGGAAAGGAGGGAATCTGACCTGCTTCTCTAAATATCTCCACTCACTCATTCTGGTTCCACTCTGCCCCGGGCCCATCACTGCATCCTCAGGAACTGATACTTGTACTTGGCCTGATACTTGGCCTTCACTGCACACTGGGGATCTGGCTTTCTCACGTCTAAGTCCATGGACACTTTTCAGTGTGGTTCATGGCTTTAAATCTGTGTTTCCTCTCTATTATCCTGTTCCTGATACCCTTGTTTGTGAAACTAAACATCACAGTCCAGTTTTAGTAGGGCAGACTCAGTCAGTCAGCATACTGATTAAGTAACCCCTGAGGCATTTTCCAGGGGTATTGCAGACCATGGATAAAAAGCTCAGCAGCAATGCTTTGAACAGAATACAGCAACCACTATGGAACAGTGGGGAGGTGTCTGGAGATTGGGTTGGTGTTGTGACAGGAGCAGCGGGGGGGTGAGAAAGAAAGGAAACATTCTCATGGAATCTACAGGGAACATATTTTATATCTGACATTTTAATAAATGTAAAAATATTGCTTCCTTTCCAGGGTCTAGAGAGTTTTCAAGAAAACAGAAGATGCATTTAATGAGCCTGCATGTGGTTCTCTCCATGTCCCTGTGCTAACTTTCATGGAATTTTTGAACATGTGGTTTAAATTGTATTTGGTGAACCACAGATTAGACTATAATTTCTGCCTGTTTCTTCTTTTTTTGAGGACATTCATTGCCTACCTAATAGGTCACACGTTTATCCCACAGGTTACAGGTTTAGGGGAGGATTCTTCTCTCTTCATGTTCCCTTCTGTGTATTTCTTTGATTAGTTCACATTGTGAGGCCAACCAGGTGATTCTTGTTTAGCATCTATTCTTCTTTTTGTATTTTCCAGGAGAACTTCCATCTATAGTATTTTCACACAGTTTGCCTTTAAACTTTAATTTCCTTCCTGTATTTTTCTAGACTTCCATTCACTTCAAAAGTGTTTGACCTTATTTCTGGGATGGGTTTTTCAATGGCTGCCTAAAGCCTTTGTCAGAAAAAACCCACATCTCTGCCATCTCCTTTTAACTTTAGCATGAATGTTGAGTTTTTCTTAATCCATTATATATTAAGATAGTTGGACTCTATCCAAGGCATTCCATTCTTATTTTATAAAACTCTGCATCTTATTCAGATCCTATCTGCATATTTGTGTTTTAGCAGGCAATCTGCCAAGTTGAGTTCAGGATACAAGTTCTAACTTTTCATGGGCAGGTTATCATTCCTATCTCAGGATAATTGATAAAAGCTTTGCTGCACTATCAGCATTTACTTTTTGTATACATTATTCATTTTCCCACCTGGGATCTGGTTGTGGACTACCCCCAATCCTGTTTTCAGTTTTTTTTTTCATTTTCTTTAGCATCAGATCCTTGTGTCTGCTGTAGAGAAGTGAGAGGAGAAGCTCAAAAGTGATCCAGATAGGTGCTGTTACAACCTCATCACTCTCAACAGCCTTCTTAATTCTATCATATCTCTGGTGTTCTTTCTTCTTCCTCTGGATAAACAATGTATATGTTCATTGCTGAGCCCATCTGTACCTGTGTACATGTCTAGACTGAGTACCAAGAAGACACAGGAATTGGACCAAGGGAGCTTCATGCCATTCTCTTCGGAGTGCACTTCTAGAAGAAGACCAGGTCCTCCTTCCCTCTATTGTGATTGTTGTCAGTGGGACAGAATGTCCTGGAAGCTTCATTTTGAAAATGAACAGCAGAAAAACAAAAGAGACAAAATATGATTTCTCAATCCTGTTCTGAGCATGAGGAGTCAACTTCCTCAGGATGCATCAGTGAATATTGTAATTGTCCTGTGTTATGGGAGCCCCTATCCATCCCAGGGCTGCATGGAGTCCAAGCCAAGGAGAAAAAGAGACAAGGAGACAGCTCACCTCTGCATAAGTGACACCTCAGAGTCCAGTATCCCTACCTTCCCTTTTATGATTCACATACAGGTGCTCCTGGGCATTCTGGGCAGATTTTCATTTTTAACTGCATGGATAGTGAGAGAAACAAGAGAAAGTATACTTACTACATCTTACCTGCAAAAAAGAATAATGCTCATCCTATTTTCAAAATGCATAAACCAAATGATTTAGTATAAACCAAATAAATTTGAAAATACAGAGACTAAAGCGCTTTTCATAAATTTTCATGACAACCATCAGGAAGAAATAATTTCTCAGTGGTTTTATTTCTCCTGTATACCAAGTTTCATGTCAATTTTATCATGGACAGAAGACCAAACACACACACGCACACACACACACACACATACAATGCTGAAAAACAAATCTCTGACTCAACAAATAAAACAGATAAATTGGAATGAATTTTCAGACAATTATGGAATTCAACATGAAACCACATGACTGTTGTTTGGAAACGAATGCCTTATTTTCATTTTTTCACTCATCTCTTCATTTCCTCATTGGCAATGCCATTAATAGTATTCATAGCAGAATTTTAGTTCAGAGAGGTATCCAGATGTTTAGAAATTTATATTGCAATCACACAATTTGCTTCACATGAAAACAGATGTACATCTCAGATTATGTTTCTTTAAAATTAAATATTCTTCCTGCTGTCATTGAGCATTCCTGTCAGAATTACTTCCTTTATCTGGGTGTGGTGGCTCACACTTGTAATTCCAGTGATTCATGAGCCTGTGACAAGAGAATCGGGAGCTCAACGTCAGCCTCAGCAAATTTGTAAGACCCTAAGTTACTTAGCAAGACTCTGATTCAAAACAAAATATAAAAAGGCTGAGGATGTGGCTCAGTGACTAAGCATGCCTGGGTTCTATCCTCAAATGAAAATGAAAGTTACTTCCTTTCATATGTGTTATATAGGCAGTCATGTTCAGGGAAATCTAAAACCCCAATGATTGGCAGGATGAATCAGGAGGATTGCTTAAGCACAGAAAATCAAGGTCCGCCTAGGAAACAGCAAGACTTTCATGTCAAATGCATGCACACACACACACACACATGCACACACAAAAACAATGTATCTCCCTGACTAATATTCTACAGCATTTGTGTTAGCCAAATGAACTCAAGATGTAATAAGACATATGTTTTAATTCCATCTACTTGGAAACCTCTAGTCTAGTCATCTTTTGCTGTTATATCCCATATATCATCAATAAATGGAGGAAGCACTAAACACATAGATACAGAGATGCTGCACAACTTCACTTGCAATTGTCTGAATTTGTTTTAGGATACCAATGAATGTGGGTGGTTTTCAAGAACTATCCAGCCATAAGAGAACAAGGCTCAACATTACATATGACTGATAAAAAGTGGCAGAAAGTTCTAGATTTGCATAGAATATGATTTATTGGGGAGCTTACTGACAGCAGTGTGGATGTAGGCAAGAGCAAGTACTAGGAGATCTCTTGCTGCTATCCATCAGTACATGTCAGTCACACCTAAATAGAAAAAAATCATAGTCAGAAAATGTGAATGAGGAAACATGTGTGGATCCACCTTTCACCACAGTATCTGGGACTTATCTGATGATAGCATAGCCCTTGTGTTTGCAAATACAATCACAATTACTGTGTAGGGACACACTTCCACTGCATCTTCATGCCAAGTACCTTGACTCACTTCTACATCACACAGGCTGTGCAACAATGGGGGATGGCTCCATTCCCATGTTTGGAGGCCCTTGTGCTCCCCCATGCTATCAGTAGAGCTTGGCATTTGCAGGCAACACCACATCACCTGTAACAGGATGCCCTTGTATGTCCACTTACCATCAGAGCCCCTGAAGGCTGTGCTACACTCCTGGTGACAATAAAGTCATAATGTAAATAGCAGTGAACCAAAAACTGCACATGAGACCTGCTTTTCAGCCCTGCCCTCACATTCTCTGCTGTGGTCATGTTCTGTTGGAAGAGCCAGGACCTGAATTCCGTGATATGGGTCAACTTTCAGACTTGACACCATTGTTCTCTCTTCTCCTGAACTTTAACTGTTGTGAAGTGGGGAAGCTTATACTAATCTGTAGGGGGAAAACCTACAGAGACTGATACAAAGAACAACAACAGCAGGAGAAACAACAAAACTTTTATTAATTGAAAAGACACATCCCAGGTCTAGGTGGCACAGTCATGGGAGACCTGTTCCCCTGAGAAGATCTGAAAAATGTACACAGCTAACTAAGTATTTTGTTTAGTGGGCCTAGACTTCCCTAGGAGAGACTAAAGGATTTGAAGACGTCCTCCACCATAAATTAATATTTCATCACATAATACTCACAAATTTTGTGCCAATTTCGTTTTGCAAAAAAGTGCCATGTGAATATTATTATATTAAATTGTGTAGTATTACTTAGAAAACATTTATTCTTAAATTGTCTTTGATGCAACATTATGATGCAGAGTACTCATGATTATACGTTGTTAAATGTGGTAAATATTTTGTGTGAAATACAAAGTAAGTATGTGATGAAGCAAAATAAGTGTAATAGAAATGATGATGAGGACGAGAGGAGGAGGATCAGGAGAAGGAAGTAGAGAAGAAGGAGCAGAACAGGGATGTTGGTGGTGGCATGAGCACACAGATAAGCTGTGGGGACAAACATACCCAGTGTTAGCATCATTGCCCTTGCTGTGATGGAAGAAGGAATTAACATTAGTTCTGCTTCCCATTTGCATACACAGTTAGTTAAGATCCCTTAGGCCTAATAGATAGGTTTCTCTGAACAGAAC
Source organism: Marmota marmota marmota (assembly GCF_001458135.2). NCBI lineage: Eukaryota > Metazoa > Chordata > Mammalia > Rodentia > Sciuridae > Marmota > Marmota marmota. The sequence continues at coordinate 34,117 of NW_026006738.1, forward strand.
CCTTTGTAATAGAAATGCAATTTATTCTGCATTTTCCACTCTTCAATCAAAACACATGGACCAGAGATAAATTTTATATTTTATATCTGGACACTCAATTACATGTTCCGTACATGGCCTGTCTCAGAGAACACTGCAGAGATCACCTCTCTGCACTGTGCTGAGAAGGATAGGGTGGGTGAGATTGCCACAGAGGGAGGCTATACTCCCTACCCACATCCTCTCTGGTGACAGGGGCTTAAGAGTTATCTGGAAGAAGAAATCTCCTGCTCTGAAGCTCCTATACAATCAGGTGACAGGAGAACTGCTGTAAGTAGCAGTCAAAACAGAAGCTGAAGATTCCCAGGAGAGCCCAAGAGGAAGGCCAGCTTTGGAGGTCAACAGGTATCCAAGGAGCAGTCCTCAGATTGAAATTCAAAAGAGGTCATCCAATATCCTTGGGCTGTAGTGACTAAAGGTTCTGAGGGTCAGACTCACACTGTATCATTCCAGAATCACAGCAGAAGCCTGAGCATAGGAGGAAATGCAGTGGAGAAAATGGTCCCAGGTATCAGTCTGGGCAGCTGCTGCAGAGCTCTACATACCCTAGAGAGAGTACATGATGTCCAGGTGCTCTACCAGCAAACTCATTGTGAGAGGAGAGAGACCCAGGGGCCTGGGTTTTTCAACCACATCATCTGCCTGGGAATCCTATCCATTTGCAGGGTACAATGCCTTGCTCTCCAGTGGTGGTCCTTGGGCTGATTCCCTTTGTCATCATTATTTGCAGAGACACCTAGCCCTCCACACTTACCTCTTTTTTCCACCTCCAAAGACATCAGCTCTGAAGATGGCAGCTCCTCTTCTCAGGTGCAATCTCGAGGTTTTGGGAGACTCCAAGGAATTTTCCCTGGAAAGAGCACTCATCAACTCACTTAGGACACTCTGAGTGTATGTATGTGTGTACCTTTTTCACCACATCCTCGCCAACAATTATTGTTGCCTGTATTCTTGATGATTGCCATTCTTACAAGAGTGAGATGAAATCTTAGTGCAGTTTTGATTTGCATTTCTCTAATTGCTAGGGATGTTGAAAACTTTTTCATATATTTGTAGATCAATTGGGTTTCTTCTTCTGTGAAGTGTCTATTCAGTTCCTTAGCCCATTTATTGATTGGATGATTTTTTTAATGTTAAGTTTTTTTTTAGTTTTTTATATATTCTAGAGATTTATGCTTTCTTGGAGGTGCATGTGGTAAATGTTATTAATTCTTCCTTTGAAAAGAAGTTTTTAAATTTGAATCCTTCCATATATTCATTCTTGATTTTCCTTCTTGCACTTTAGGAGTCTTGTTAAGGATGTCAGATCCTAGGCTGACATGGTGAAGTTTGGGCCGATTTTTTCTTCTATGAGATGCAAGGTGTCTCTTCTAGTGCCTAAATGTTTGATCCACTTTGACTAATTCCCAATAAGAAAGGGGGCACTAGGGAAGAACAGTGTTACCTTAGATTAGGTAGAGAGAAGTGATGGGAGGGTTGGCATAGGAAATATAGTAGAATGAAACACATTATTACTGTATATATACATATACTTTAATATATATGTATATATATGATTGCATGACCAATCTGTAACATGTACACTCAGAAAAATAAGAAATTATATCCCATCTTTGTGATATATCAAATTGCATAAATGCTTTCTATTGTTATACATAATTAAAACAAATTTTAAAAATTAAAAAAGTAAAAAGGCTTCTATTGCAGGACCTCATAAAAATGAAATTGCAACTATGGGACAAAAGTGCAACTGAGGGTACATGGAAAGTAAAGGAAGAAGGTGCGTGTCCATGATTCACCTTCAGCTGAGTAGGATGTTATCAATGGTCCCTCAGCAGGTTCCATCCCAGCCCATGGCCAGTCTCTTGGAAGGTCAGCAAGCTGATCTGCTGAGCTGGACCCAGGACACACCAGAGCCCAGGAGGTTTGGGACAGCAGTCATTGTATCAATTCCTGGCAGGACACTCTAATCTTGGGCCTTGGAGTTCAACTGATTTTCTGCCCATAGAAGCATATAAAGGAATTCTGGGCTCCACAGCTCCTTCTCAGTTTCTTCTATGCAACAGCTGATAAGAATGTTCCCTCTTGTCCTCAATGAAGAGCCCAAGGGGAACAGCAAATTTTCATGGACACCAAATACTCACTGCTGAAGTTCTGAGAGGAAATCAGAGAGGCTGGGGGAGCCCTGATGTGCTTTTGGTCACTGAAGACAGATCTTTGGGACATTTACCATGGTTGGACAGATGTCCAGCTCACCCTCATCTCTTTCTACACAAGTGATCAACCAGCCTAGATACCAGGCTCAGCTACCACAAGACCCTGAGCTGGATCCACTATAAATCATGAGCTCAACCCAACATATTCCTGTGGTAGGTCCCTCTTAATGGGTCTTTCATCCTCTGGTTCCTTCTTCTTTCCTCTCATGAAGACCCATCAGCTTTTCTGTCTTGACAATGTCTCCCTCAGGGTCAGTGTTCCAGGTCAGAGGGCCACAAGTACCTACTCTGGAGAGAAATGCTCTGAAACACATGTTCACTGGGACCAGAGAAGAGCCATTTAAGTCCTCGGTATTGGTGATCTATTTGGACAGCAACTGACCTTCAGGAATCTCTGACTGATTCTCTGGTATTAGCTCAGGGAATACAGCCACCCTGACCATCAACAGGGTCCCAGCTACACATGAGACAGGCTATTATTTGCGTGGGTGGAAGGGGGACAGCAGTGCAGAAGTGCACTCAATAGATGGGGAAGTGAGACACTAAACTCCTTTCTTTTCTGTGTCACACTCTTATAGCTCCCAGAATAGGAGCTAAAGTCCTAAACTCATCTTCCCAGCTCACCCAGATCTGAGGCTGTAGGCTTCCCTTTCTTTCCAGGCCTCCAGTTGGCTCTGCAGAGGAGATCGGGTGTGAATTTAGAGGTGACAAATGTATTTACTGGCTCTCCTGGTGGGTTTTTGTTTTGCTTTGGTTTTTGGTTTTTTGGTTTATGTGCATGTGTTGGGGATAAAGGGTCTGAGTGGATGGACAGAGAGAAGGTTTCATTTGACATCTCTTCTTGATTTGTGAATTTACATTTAATGTAGACTAGAAAACTTTAGGTCCATATTCCTGTATTAGTCCCAGGAGTGCCCACCTCTTGATAAGCACCTGAAGCCCCAGTCTCCTATGAAGGTTATGATTCTAAACACAGCAAACCTATGTAGCGGTCCCTGTGATATCCCCCAGCTACCCTCTGCAAGACCAACTCTCCATTCCCACACAGAGTGTGATTCAGGCCTGATGATTGCCTAAGGTCAAGGTGCCTGGCTTGGATCCTCTCTAGGATCCAACTTCATCTAACTATAGGTATCATGGTTCCAACTGCCCTTTTAGCCACCAGGTGGCCCTTGTATGCCTTCCAAACCCCATAGGATAAACAAGCATTAATATAGTCACCATGTTTCTCATGCTATACCTGTTTAATTTCTGAATTGATGTTGTACTTGTTAATAGTTCTTGGAAACTATTAACAAGTAATACAGGATCCCACACAGGAAAATTTCTTTTCAACAAGTCCAAGCTGACCTGCTGAGCTGGGCTGAGCTGGGACCAGACACACCAGAGCCCAGGAGATCTGGGACAGTAGTCATGGTATCAATCCCTGACTGATTCTCTGGTTTTAGCTCAGGAACACAGCCATTCTGACCATCGACAGGGCCCCAGAAACAAATGAGACATGGAATAAATGAAATTCTGAAAACTATTTCAAAATACAAAACATGTGATCCACCCACTGACAACTGGAATCCATATAAGCCATAATCCATACAGTCTTCAAAGAAATATAATACCAACATCAATATTCCCCTGAATCTATCCTTGTTAAAACCATAAACATACTCCTCCTTTCACCATAAGATAATAAAAAATTCTTTCTGACTTTTGGGTGACATAGTCTTTTCATAGCGGATCCACATTCCATTTTCAAACACTTCATCTCAAAGACCAAGATAAATCAATTACCCTGTCTTATGTTAGGAGATAAGAGGAAGAAAGGGGATGAGAAAAAAGAATGTTTGGCTAAACTGTATCTACAAGTTCACTTTAAAAACTTGACTCTCCCTGTGTTTGGGCCCAGGTCACAAATGATACTCATTATGACTTCACTATGTATTCCACATCACCTGAATCTCCAGCAAATTCCTCCACTCCCTGGTGGGAGGACCCCAGAGTTCATTCCTGAAGTCCTTGGTCCCTTATCAGCCTGCCTAACTAGGGGTATGGTGACATTCTGTCTTTAATCAAGAACCATCATTGAACTAGAGGGCTGCCTGCATTTAATTCATATTCCTTACACTATGGCTTTAATGTCTCCACCAAAACTGAGATTAATATGCAGTCCATATTGTGAGCTAGTTAGAGGGTATAAGTGTAATCTGACTATGTATTTGGAGGTGGCATCTTTGAAAGGTAATCAAGGTGAAATGAAGGAATAAGGGCAGAGTCTTAATCAATGGGACTGTAGCTTCGCAAGAGGAAGAGAAACCTGAGTGAGGACTTCTGTCTTGCCACGAGGTGCCCTCAGCCACCTCAGGACTCTGAGAGTCTTTGTCAGCAGAAAGACTCTCACCAGTCTGATGCCATGTTCTTGGACATATGGAGCTAAATAAACCCTTTATACTCCTTAGTTACTGGTCTGTAATCAGTGATAACAACAGGAGGAGTGTAAGGCAGAAAATTGGAACTAGATAATAAGACCTTTGTCAATAAACAATACTTTAGAATTTAGAAACAGAGACTGGATGACCTTAGAGAAAAAGGCTAGAAAATGTTCAAAATGCTGAAAATGGAATGTTATGGGTGATTCTGGTGAACAGACAGAAGATAAAATGACTAGGAAAAGATTATCACTTCTTCAAGATTGACTTTGTGGTCATGACCAGAATGCTGATAAATTTGTAGGCAGATGAGGGTATTTTTCTGTGAGGGCTTAGATGGAAGGGAGCAACAACTTCTTGGAAAACTGGAGCCAAGACCATCTTCATTACGAAGGAGAAAAAAAATCATGCTGAACTGTGTCTATGCCTTAGGGCTTGTTGCAAAGCCAGAAGTAAGAGTGAGGAGTAAGTGGTGGAAGGAATTTCTAGTCAGAAAACCATTGAGGTTGTTGCCTGGGCACTTTTAACCAATTACAATAATATAAAAAGTGTAAAAGAATTATTTGAAGATGGAATTTATTAGTGAAAAAGAAATAGAATGTAAAAAGTCACAGCTGGGCCCTGAGGAACAAAAATACATGTTTAATAGAGAATGCCAAGCATGTTATAAAGGATCACTAGCTAAGGGCTTTGTCAGAGAAAAGAGGCAGACAACTGTCATGCATCAAGAGAGCGGGGAAGAAGGCCCATCAAAGAAGACTCAGAAGGCTATGGAAACAGAATGAATCTAGGGAACCAGCTCAGTGTTCTCTCCTTGGTCTTGTGTCTAGGACTGACTTGGCATTCTGCTCTCTGCACAACTGCAATCTCTTTAGCTACCCCAGCAGGGGTTCAAATCAGTTCAGACTTGGCTCATGCTATCAATCCAGAGAGTACAGAGGTAAGCTTTGGCAGTGTCTACAGCCATGTCTTACAAATAATGCAGGCAAGCAATGTTCTGCCTCTGAGGTCAAGGAAGGATTCACTAAGATTTCAAAGGATATGTTGATCTTCCTGGGAGCACAAACAGAAATCAGCTACAGGGACAGAGGCATCACAGAGTCCACTTTGGGACAATGTCTACTGAAACTATAGGAGTGGCGTTTGTTTTGATGTCCCAGATGTGTAGAGCCATTGTCAATATATAACCCCTAGAAATGCTACAGATAGTGAACTTAAACCCATGAGAGCAGCTATGTTGACTGAGTTCAGCAATGTCATGGGTTCTGGGCTGATTGAGGCCCTGGGGACACAACCATCATCCCAATGTACATGGAATGCAAGACCTGGAGTTGTAAGTTTCAAGGTCTTCCCTCTTGGGTTTCAGAAGTGCGTTGGTCCAGTTTTTGTGTTCTACTTGCATATTCCTTCCTTTAGAATTAGGAATGTCTGCTCTGGGACTACTGAGTCACTGTATCACACATCTAAAACTGTGAATTAGCAGACAACATGTCAGACAGATTTGATGTACAGGCTCATGACTGAAGGCTGTGCCCTGAGTTTCAAAGAAGACTGGATTTTTGATGTGATGTTAGAATGAGTGAAGAGTTGGGGCTATTGGGATTGAATGAATGCATTTGTTTTATGTGAAAAGAATGTATTTTTTTGGTGTCCAGGTGTTTAAGGTCCACACTTTAACCTACGTTAAATTTTACACTAATTGTCAGATATTAAGACGATAGAAACTTAATATGACTATGATATTTGGAGGTGAGATTTTGGGGGGAAATTAAGTTAAAATGAGATGGTAAGGGTGGGGAACTGTTCCAAAGGGACAGTAGTTTCATAAGACAAGCAGGAGAAACCTGTGCAAGGATATGTTGTCTCTGTCACCATGTACTGCCTTGAGGCAACTTGAGACTCATACAGAGAGTCACCAACTGTAAGAAAGACCTCATCAGATGTTGCAGTATTGACCTTTAACATACAACACTTCAAATCTGTGAGTGGCTATTAGATATTAGAATGAATTTCCACACACAGGACTTAAGTGTGAACCCAGAGAGAGACATGGGATATGATCCAACTGCCCAGTATGTCATTGAGCCACAGTTCTGCTCCTTCTCCAATCTAGAAGCACAAACTCCCTCTCACAGTGATCACCATTGGATCTGTCTGACATTGTCTGCTAATTTACAGTTTTAGATGTGTGATTCCTTGAAGTCCTATTTGGCTCTGCTTCTGCCAGGACCTGGATGCAGGAACTGTTTTCCAAAATATGCATCATTCCTGGATGACATGAACTTTTTCCATAACTGTATGTTCACCATGTGAATTCTCCTAGATGGGATTGACCAAAACATGAGGTTTCTGCTCTCATGCCAATTTCAAATCTATTACAGAGACTACTGAATATAATTGCCCACACAGAAGGGCATCTGACACCCTACCCTGGAATCCACCCCCCCATCAGCCTCTCTTAATATTAGAATTGGAGCAATATCCCCAAATTTGAATGGTGTTGTTTGCTGAAATCTTACAGGTTTTGCAGATTCTCCTTTCATTGGTGGGAAGTATAAAATCAAATAATCTATTCATTATCTTATAAAATATTTGTCCATTCTTTTGGCTTGGAAAGCTCCAAACAACTAAAACCAAAATATTTGAGCTAATATGGAGAAATGAAATTTAGTATAATCTCTCTCTCACTCTCTGGAATTCATGTTTCTCTCTAAACAATTCAACATACTTGCCAATTCATACTCATCCAATACAGATACAATGAAATAGCATATTGCCATGATGTCCTCCTTGTTGTCACATTCATCCAAGCACACATGGAGAGTGAATAAAGTACAGAGGTAAAATGTATACATGCACTTTTGTGCTTTTCATGTTAATGCACACTGTTTCTGATCCAGCTTTCTTAGAGGAAGAGAGAGGAACTCAGCTTCCCCATCAATGGCTCTTCCTATGCACTTCTATACATGTTATTCCTGTCTAGCATATTCCACAGCTCACTCAGAAAATGACAGTAAGATGACTTTCTGTCTGGACATGCAGAAATCTACTTCTACCTTCCAGGATCGATTCAAATGTTATTGTAGGTAATCCATGAATTAACTCCATATTAAAACCCACCATAATCATGATTTCATTAGAACTTTAAGGTGGAACTAGTGGATGCCACTCACCATCCAAAGATGTTATTTTTAATTTGCTAATTTGAATGGGGTAGAAATAGAGGAAGACTCATAATATAGCATGAACATAACAGTCCTGGTATAATATGGTGTAGTGTTTCCCAGTCATGTAGTTCATGTTGCAAACACCAGATCTGCCCTGGCACTGAGACAACATCATTGAGAACCTGAAAGAAGCAGGAATAGCATTGCCCATTCTAAACACAGGCAGCAGCTACATTTTTCTCTCCCTGACATTTAAAATGCTCTGTTGCGCTGGGCATACTAATTGGGGACACTTGTTGCAGCACATTGTCCCTGAAAACTTGTTTCACATCTAGAATTGGGGATAAACATGGGTATTAGAGTAGCTGCCCTTGAACTTTACTCATTAATTCTAAGGGTTTAGAATCAAAAGAAAATAAGTTGGCCATCTATCTGCTACATCAAAAGATGCTGAACCATTCCCATTATTTTCTGTAGAACAGACCTCAGGACAGTCACTTGGAATTGTTCTTTATGAATGTACCTACCTTACTTCTGATATTTATGCATATTCACACCACCAGTTATTTGAGAGCATTTCTATCACTAGTTCTGTCAATAGAACTATAAGCATCTTCTGCCATCTACACTGGACACAGAGCCCCTAGGTGGTACAGGTGTCCTCACACCTTAATGTGCTACTCATTTGCTGAAATGAATGACCTCCAAGCCCTACTGAGGACAGTCATCTTTGAGAACAGTCTGTGGAGGAAATGTTGCCCAGACTGTGAAACCACCTTGTGAAAGTCTATCTCCTGGGCTGTGGGTTGGTCTTCAAGACCAGAGCACTCCTCTCTGTGTCTGAGGGCTGATCCCTGCTCTGGAAAACACAGAGCTCTTCCAGGAACTCATCTGAATTCTAGCTGATTTGCATAAAGCACAGGGATCCCCAGTAAAGGGATAAGTCAGTCTTAGCAGGAAGCCAGGCAGTCTGAGCCTCAGGAAGCAATATCAGGGAAGTGTCCACAATGGCCTGGACTCCCCTTCACTGCACAGGTTTTGCCCCAGGGATACTGCCCACCTACACAGTCCAGGTTTCTGGGGTCAGTCTATCCCTGATTCTGAGCTCTGCAGGCCCTGTCTGTGGATGCTCAGTATTCTGATACAGGAGAGGGGGTTAAATGACTTCAGTTGAAGAACCCACACTGTGCTCACTTGTCTGTTTAAGCCTGAAGGGCAGCAACTGTCAACAATATGTACAGGCTTCTTCAAGTTCAGAGGCACCATTTTTCTATTAGGCTCCTAGGCCACTGGAACTAAAAATGAAATGGGAAAGTGAGGACCCAAAGAGTCCCTACAGAGAGAACAGACTAGGCAGACAGGAGGATTTCTAGAAGCTTCCTTTATCATTATTCCTGCTTCTTTTTTTTTTCCTGGAAGGCTTCATAGCCTCCTAAGAGTTGACTCAGCTACCTATAGTGTCAGTGAACTCCAGGTAGACAGCTAGAACCATATGCTCTGAAGGTATATTAGGGAATGAAAAGGCACATTGCTACCAACAAACACCAGGCTGGCCCCTGTATTATTCAACTATGATGATAGCACATGGCCCACAAATGTCTCTGGCCAATTACTTGGCTCCAATTTAGAAATCAGGGTCAATATGACCATTAGTTGAGGCTAGGCTGGGGACAAGAGTGACTATTTCTGTGCTGTATCACATGGCAGTGAGTGCCACTCACACTGGCTCTCAATACAATAACACAGATAGATTAACAGAAGAGACAGGCCCTTCCACACCCAGGCCTGAGTCTGACTCATCCTTTGAACAATGATCATGACTTTCATCTCCACTCACCCAGCTGGTTTCTCACTATGGGTAAGATACAGAAGAGCATAGCTGACTATTGGAAATGTGGTTTTCCCAAGGAATTATTTGGATCTTAAATCCAGTCACTTCCATAAAGTGCCTTGCAGAAAGAAGTTCACAGAATCCAGGATGGAAAAAGACTGCAGAGAGCCTGATTAGATACCAACACTCTCTTCCCTCCATTTCACAGTGGAGTGTATCAGAAGGAAGACCTGGTTTCTGACCTTCCTCTCAGATCTTGGTATTGGGTTAAGACAAAAATTATGACATCAACAGTATGAAATCTTCAGAATGAGAAGGGCTGATGTGCCAGGAAACCTCTTGGCATTTTATTATAAGATCACTCAAAATCCCATGCCATGGGCCAGTACACACAAGGCTCTTATTGTGTGATCAAAACAACATCCACCTCATTCCCATAACCAAGGAGATATGCTCATGAGCCCCCCAAGTCTGACAATAATTAGACCCTGTGTAGCACAAACCAGGCACATGCTTGTCATTGAAGACATAAATTCTGGATTTGAAACACAGTGTTGTGTACAGTTAGTAGTTTATATGCTACCAAATTGTGAAAATGTAACTTTTATTCAAAGATAAGTCCTTGAAAGGGATCAGAATCAACAACAGGTGTATGACCATGGGATTTACAAAGCCATAATGACATTTGTTGTCTATAAGAAAGAGTCTTCTGAAACTCTTAATAATATTATATCCAGGTTGAATTATTTATACTGCCTTGGAAAAATGGTTTTTAGAAAGTTTACCCTCAGATTATTCAGATCATAAAGATATGCCATTGCAGACATTTTTAAAAAAGAAAAATAAAATTTCTACATACACCTTCCAGACTTGCACATCAACTGATGTCTAATTTGTGGAAGTGCTGGGCCACACAGGGAAACACAAATTACATACCATTTCTGGCACAAACTACCATTGACAATTAGATTTATCTTTTATGCTAACAGACCCTGAGCTGTCAATTGATGATTTTTTTTTATATAAATCCACAGGCCTAAGTGATAATTTAATGAAATGACTGGGTTGAATATAAATAAAATGACAATTTTAATTCCTTCTAATCTCCATATTTGGTCTTTGGGAATGGTGCAAGGAGTTGAACATCCATCCATAGTTTGTCCAGGATCAAGTGAGGGGATAGCGACGACCCCTACAGGCAACTTGGTTAACCACAGGAAGAAATCCTGTACTTCAGGGTCCAAATTTTTGGTTCAACTTTGCCCAGCATGAGATGACCCTTGTACATGGGGCGGGGGTGGGGGGGCGTTATTTATTGGGAATACAGAAGCTTCTGTTCTTCTCACCTTCTCTCAGAGTCCCTTAGGGATTGACACTGCCTTTCTCAGCCCCATTTCTTTTTTTTTTTTCCCTACGAAATACATATTCCATCAGGGAATCTGTGGCTTATCAAGGAAAACATTGCTGTGTTACTCACCAGACAGTAAAAGACATTCAACAACTGTCCCAGAATAGGAGGCACAGGTTCTAGGCTAAGTTACTGCCTGGCTGCATGGTGAGCACAGGGTAGAGGAGAGAAACCAGCAACCACCCTCTGGGTATATTGAGTCCCAAGTAAGCAAGGCAATGACTGGGGAACCCACTGTGTCTCATCTCTCCCTATATTTGAGGTTCCTAATTTGCTACAAAGATGTCATTGAACTGAGTTCATTATCTGGAAATTTCCCCATCAACAGCTTTGAATGCATTTGTCTTGCCATCAAAATCCTCCTTAGGAGACAATAGTATCTTGGACTGTAAGAGTTGCATTGCCACTTTCCTTCTCCCATCATCACACACCCAGACTCTTCCTCTACTTCATGGAATCTGCTGTCCCCACACATGTGCTGTGATTTCTCGTCAGTCCTGAGGGCAGCTCCAACTACCCATCTGCAGGGAGAGTCCGAGCTGCTGGTTATATCCCAGCCTGCCTGTTACTCTCTCTAATCACTGTATTAGTTTTCTGCAAATCATTACCCATTCATGATTCTTTAACTAACATTATTTTAATTAATTGATTTATTTGTGCTATTATTTTCCCAAGTGGGTTGTGGATTTTTTTAAAATATAAGAACATATGCATGAAAATAGACTCATGAGCACATAGAGGCTAATTTTCTCTTCCAAAAAACAAATACTTACCTTATAAAAAAATGAACAAACAAACAAATCCGAGGCATAATATTTGCTGGATTCCAGTACCCATCAAATCATTGTGGGACCTCGGCCATTTTCAGCTTGTGTTCCACCATTTTTACCATCTTACCTTTGCATTTTTGTTGTTAACTTCAAACTCCAGGATGGCTCTTGCAACTCAAGGCATCACACCTGTATTTAAGAGGCAAAATAATGAAAAGAACAATACATTTCTCTTCCTCACAAGTTCAGACTTGCACTAACAAGGAACTCTGGTCAACTTAGTGTTCCATTCCATGGTTGTATGTTGGACTACACGGTCAATCTTGGCTGCTTGGAACTTTAAAAATGTGCCTGGCTTTCAAAAAAGAGAGGGGATAAAGCACAGGCTCTGGTGGGTGGGATAGTCTGCACACAAGATGTGTCCAAATCACAGGCCCAACAGAAGATGGAAGCTCCTAGAGCAGAGGATGTATCACATTCCTACTGAATTCCCAATGTGGAACCTGGTAGAGACCACAATGGGTCTAAATAAGCATTGGTGGTGAATGGGCTCCTGTTTGTGTCTGTTGTTCTCACTACTAATATATGTTGACTCTGCACCTTCAGCTGACCTCTTCCTCTGTGTCACCCAGCACCATGTCCTGGAACGAATTCCATGACCACATACCACCCTAGAGAAATATGTAGAGATAACTCAGGTGGGTTTCAATCCTCCTTTTTCAAATGCTTTTGCTCTTATTTTCCTGTGTAATCTGAGCTGCTCCTTTCTAGTCCTGATAGTGGTCACGTCTGTATGATGAAGTTGAAATTCCTCCCTGGGCAAAAAGTTAAGGAATTCTGGGCCCAAGAGGCCCAGAATCTGCCCCTGGAACAAGGATGCTCTGAAAATGCAGAACCCAATGTGGATTGGACACAAGGGGGCAACAGAGAACCACCTGACAAAGCCCCCTAGGTATGGGCTGGGATTGGACTTCAGGATTCTAACATCCAGGAGGGTTAGTGACCACAACGTGAGATTCAGAAGAAAAGGTGTCATTTTACTACAACATTGTCTTAGAATCAAGTGCAACATTTTTGGTCTCCATTTCTCTCTAGTTCTTCTAGAATTTCCATATTTGTTAGATGTTTGCACAAAACAAATCTTACTGCTTTTTCTGACACCTCCTTCCCATGCCCAGCTCATCTCATTGGGCTATACTCTGGACCTGTCACACATTTTCGAAACACCATATCCTACCTTGGCAGGAGGGTTAGTGTCCACAACATAAACCTGAAGGAAATGCTGGATTTTTCTATTGTATTGTCATTAATACGGATGTACATATTCTTGGATGTCTGTGTCTCACCACTCTGACCATTGTAGAATATTGATGTTCATCTGGTAGGGGTTCAGAATTCCTCAGGCCGCCATTCATGCTGAAGCTCTGTAACTGTCAGTATTGCAGCATATTTGTCAATCCTGCCCAGAACATGCTAGAGATGTGAGTCACAGCACGCAAGATCTTCATGAGGCCTTCACACCAGGGACAGAGAGATACAGGACCACATTTTACCTTTAAGATACAAGGTACACTCTAGGAGGAATTTGATTGACCAACACAACCGAGGAGCTGTATCTGGGATATGACCCCATAGCTGGCAAAACCTTCTACTGTCAACCATAGAGTTGGTTCAGTTTATAAAGAACCATCTTTAGCCTTGACAAATGCTGATTTGCATAAGAGGCAGCTGTCCCCAACAAGGGAATAAGAGAGACCTGGGGGAACACAGCCCTGCCTGGGACTCAGGAGGCAGCTATAGGACATCATGACCTGCACAGCCCTTCTCCTCAGCCTCCTGGCTCATTGCACAGGTAGTGCCCTAAGGCCTCAAAACACAACCCAGCCCAAAGCTCAAGTATAATTAACCTGGCCTTAATTCTGAGCTTATCAGGGCTTTATCTGTGGTGGGCAGGTCGCTAAGAACAGGCAGCAGGATGACTATGGGCTGAAATTCCCACACAGTGCTCTCTGGCTTGTCTGATCCTGAGGAGGGAAGGGGTTGGGGTTGTTCATGGGTTCAAATCTCTGTTCCTCAGTCAGGCTCATGAGCCCCTATGGTGCCATGCTGGTGGCAGGTTTTTGTCTCACTTCCCTGTGTGCCTGTGTCACTGTGGTTTTGGTGCCAGAGAATGCCCTTGGTCCCACAGAAGCTCTTCCTGAAGCTCTTCTAGGCTGGGAGGGGGGGGAAGACATCCCATAGGAAGAGTCTGTAACCAATTTTCCCCCCTCTCCTTTTATTTCCTTATAGGTTCTGTAGCCTCTTATGTGCTGACTCAGCCATCGTCAGTATCAGTGACCCCAGGACAGACGGCCACAATCACTTGTGAAGGCAACAGCATTGGCAGCTATCTTGTGCACTGGTACCAGCAGAAGCCAGCACAGGCCCCTCTGCTGGTCATCTACGAAGTCAGCAAGCAGCCCTCTGGGATTCCTGACCGATTCTCTGGCTCCAACTCTGGGAACACAGCCACCCTGACTATCAGTGGGGCCCAGGCTGGAGACGAGGCTGACTATTACTGTCAGGTGGAGAATAGCAATGCTGCTCACAGTGACACAGGCAGACAAGGAAGTGAGACAAAAACCTGCCACCAGCATGGCACCCAAGGCCCTGTCCTACCCTGGTCATCCTGTCAGCAAAGAGCCTGCAGCATGGGGTGGGGAAAGACTCTACTTCTACTCTTTCCCTAGATTCCTGAGATTAGAGGGGAAAACTCCTGTACCTCTCCAGGATCAGTTGATTCCATTGGAATATGAGCAAGTCATTCTTATTGACTTTAACTGCCAACTCCCAAAGACCCGGTGAGTCCTCATTCACACAAAATGGAGTCTTAGCATTAAGGAGAATTTCACTGTGGCAGAGTCTTATTTATGGTTAAGGAGGAGAAGAACAGGGAATAGTTCCAGATTTGGAGGATGTGCCCTGGAGAGTTCTAGGGCAGGTCTGTCAAGGAAGATTTTGAGGAGTATTCAAGTAGCAAGCACTGTACTGGGTAGAGTTGATACACACTAGGCATGGGGGTTTTGCTGTGGGTGGTGATTATATTAAACTCTATTTGATAATCTCACTGTTTTCCCAGGTCAGATCCATTTCTTTAGTGAACCCAGTTGTTTACCTGGTAAATCAGTTTTCAGGAATGTCCCATAGCAAAGAATGACAGTTTAATCCCTCATCTTCCTGAGCACAAGTGTCTTGGGTCCAACAGTGAAACTGACACTGGTGACCTAAGTCCTCAGCCCTTACAAAAACTCACTGCAGGATGACAGTGACCAGTTGAGAGTAGAGCATGTGACATTCCAAGAGAAAAACAGACACGTATGTCTCTACTTACAGGGTAGAGAAGTGCTTTGTCAACCATCCCAGTTTCAGGGGACTCTCCAGTGGGTCAGGAATGAACATGTGACACTCCTCCAATGGTGTCCTTGGAAGGGTTCCAGTTGGAGGAAATGTCCTTCCCAGGTCCATGGCTTCCTGGCTGCTCTGAGGTCTAGCATGGAGGGAAACCTGGCCATCCCTGTTCCAGTTCCTTCTCAGCAGTGTCTTCAGGCCCCTCCTTTCTTCTGCAGAATCCCCTCACATCATGCCTGCCTTTCATCCATAATCTCCCTTCCCTCTCTCTCCTGCTCCAAGACCTCTGCAAGACCAGCGTCTGTGCTCTACTCCATGTCAGGCCATGCAGAGGTCAGATCCAGAGAAGTAGCCAGAAGCTTCTCTCTTCATCAGCTTCAGGGAAACCATTAGTGCACAAAAGCAAACACCTCTAAGGAGGTCAGCCTCCTCCACAACTGACCTGAGTTCCCTGAACCAACCCACTGGCTCTAGAAACATCCCAGTAAACCTTCCAGGAAGTCCCCAAACCATTTTAAGATCTGATGAAACATGAGGCATCTTGGATGCTCCTTCTGTCCAGATCTCATCCCAAGTCCACAAGACTAAAGGTCCTTTATCATTCAGTGGGTATTGAACCCTGAATTCTCTTAATTACTTATATAAATTTCAAAACTGAGTGTATCAAAGAAAATACAACACCCATTTCTTCATTAAAAAATGAGTTTATTCCTTCATTTATCTAATCCATTTATGCCTATACAGAAAGTCAAAATTTCAAAAAAATAGACACACTAATTTAAAATGCAGGGAGCATTTCAAATGAAGAACATGATATTTGAGGTTCCTTTTCTCAGTATTCCTTATAGAAACATTTTTCTTCTTATTATCATAAAAGTTCAGGCCCTCTGCAGGGCCACTGTAGCCCTATAGTCCAGAGTGTACCTCAGTATCTCCCTGGTTTGGTGCTGGAGTCATGGGATTCTTACAGACAACTATGAAGTTGCAGTGAGTAGGGGAGGGGCCTCTTCCTTCAACTGAGGGGACACAGTGCTGCTGGAAAGAGGGACTTAAAGAGCCTCCCACTTCCAACCCCTTTCCCCCTAGGCTGGGCTCCTCTAAACTGCTCTGGTACCATCTAGAACTGCGTCAACTCTAGTACTACTCACTGACATCTGAGTTTAAAAATTCTGTTTTGAGATCAAGATCCCTGCCCAGCATGAGCTCAGGAGGCAGAGCTTTAAGGCATCTCTGGCATGGCCTGGAATCCTCTGCTTCTTCCTCTACACAGGTGATCAGCCAAGACCCTCTCCCCAGGTTCATCTTCACAGGACCCAGAGCCTGGCCTTGAACCTAACCTGAAAGTAGAGGAGCTGGTGGGGGTGGACCTCTACAAGTTAACTTCTGTCTCCTGAAATGACATGACTTGGGGTCTTATGAAAATCAGATTTCTTATGAAAACCTGTAGAGGTCGCCATGAGAACCATGTCAGCCACCTATTCAGGAAAGAAATGAGCAGGCAAGAGAACAGAGAGAACCAGCAGGAGCCAGACCAGCCCTGCACAGCACAGCAGCCTGCTCACTTTCCATGTTTGCCAGCTTTAATTTGGGCACAACTCCATGGACACCATCACTTGTTGGTTGAGTAGGGTTTCTGGTGATTGCCAGGTCATGGGGGAGTGGCCAATGAGCTGTGTGGGGCACAAGCTGTGCCTCTGAACCTGGCTTTCATGCCCTCCCCTCTCCCCAGGCAACTTGAACAAACCCTGTTACAAAGAGACCAACATCTACATTTAGGTTATCTGGGTCATTTCCTCAATTTGACAAAACTGTTCTCTGTTGTCCTGGCAATTGATTCTCCCTGGGCCTCAACTACATCTAATATGAAATGAAAAGAATTCTGTGAATCTTTATTTTTTTTCAAATTAAATGATACAATAATAAAAACTGTCTCATTAATGAAAAGAGGCTCAGCCTGGATCTGACTGAGTGAGACCATTCTTGTAGTCCTGTTTTCCCCTGGGAAAATGTGTAAAATGGATCAGGAAACAGTTTTCTGTGTGGTGGGAGCACACTTCCCTAACAGAGAATAGAAGAAAGTGTACTGTTTGAAAGAAAGGGCACACTGGGCTGATGGGGAAATCCTCCACCATGCACTGTAAATGTGGGTGATGGAGTAACCAAGGTGATAATGAGGAGGTGGGGGAAGATGGTGATGGTGATGTAAACAGGATAGGAGTCTGGTGCCAGAGGATCAGGTGATCTGATGGCATTGCAAATACTGTATTGTAGCAGGGGAAAGCATCACTCTTGAATCCTATGTATAATGTGAAGGCAGTAAATGTCCCAAAAGTGTTGTCACAAAAGTTTCTCTGGACCTGGACACTTTACAGGAGAGCTAAAGTCTGCCTGAAGTGTCTTGTTTGAAACATTTGTCAAAAAACCTGCAAGACAATAAGAATTCAGAATTGGTAATTCTGCATGAATTAGTGATATACTTCTGGTATCATTTGTCCAGTGGGCAGCAGTGCTCACTTTGAGACTCAGGCTGAGAATGTTTAGAAATTCTCCAGCGCAAAGGCCATTCACCCATGACATCCACATAGTGTTTTGTTTTGTTTTGTTTTTTAATACCAGGGATTGCACCCAGGGGCACTTAACCACTGAACAATATCCCAAGGCCTTTTTATGTTTTATTTAGAGAAAGGGTCTCATGAAATTGCTTAGGGCCTCTTTAATTTGCTGAGGTTGGCTTTGAACTTGCAATACCCCTGCCTCATCCTCCGGAGCTGCTGAGATTACAGGCACATGCCACTGCACTCCATGAGGCCCTCCTTCTGAACTTAGGATATTGCCGGCACAAAGCCATCAAGCTCAGAGCTTAGACAAGAACGCAGACAAAAAAGCTGGTGAAAAGATGAACAACTGTGCATCTACTACTCCTCCCTTCTCTAGCTGCACAAACACAGGATAAAAGGGGGTCTTGCCTACTCCAGGCCCATCTGGGCAGCCTAAGGGCAGAGCACATGGAAGTACCTCCCCACCATGGACTGGTTTCACATTTACCTCTTACCCCTTGTTTTTACCACAGGTCTGAATATCTCTCAAAGCAATCTGAGGAACCTTTTGATATTTCTCTTTAAACAAAGATCCCAAGGGGGATCTTTCCTATTCTCCTGAGCACTCAGTGTCACTCATGAAATTATATGTTTGAGGTTGACTGCTATGAGACTAGTAGTGTCTGGTCAAAACCAACTGCATCAAGGTCCTGTCAAAACTGAATATTGCAAACCAAGAGATGATAAATAAAATGATACATGAGGTTTACCTCAAAGCAAAGGCAGATTATACCAAGGTACATAGTAGTTTTGCAAATCAAGAGATTGTTTCAGTTAGAAACCAAACAAATGTTCCATAAAGGTAAAGGCAGATTATTTTTTAAAACTATAATTCTTTTTAAAATTTATTTTATATGTTTTTTTTTAAAAAGAAATCAAAAGATGAAGGAACTTGTTTTGAACAACCCTTGATTGATCTATGCATTAACCAAGTTGTTTTGGAAGAATTAGGATTGGTTATGAGATCTCTCCATACATAAAGTTATACATGCTTGTTTGTTAGGGTGATGTCACAGGGGGAATTATCAGTAAGCCATACATATTTAAGAAAACATGATCAGCAGAAGTCTCAGGAATAGAATCTGTCACAATCAGTTGTCTTATGAGCACATTTTCCCCCCAAAATATTTATTATCCAGACATTCATTTGAGGGTCTTTGTCTTTAAAGAAAGTGTAACCTGTCAAATTATGACTTCTTACTCTCACACAGTCTTTTCTCTGTCTTGTGATCAGAGTACAGTCATTTTTATTTTTACAGGATTCAGAAGGAAACAATTGGCCCTCAAAAGAGGTAGGACAAGTGTTGACCCCAGGGGGCAATATAGAGCCATGTCCAGAAGGAAAAAGTGTTCACATCAGCAGGGTTGTGCACAGGACCACAGGGAGCATAGCTTAGTCTGTCCAGCTGTGGTAGATTCTAGAATATTTTTTTGCCATATATGGGAACTATGTCCTAATACATCTAATTAGTCAACACACATTTTTCTCCAACTTTTTTTTCCAGGACATTCTTTGTGTATGTGTGTGTGAGTGAGGGTGTGAATGTATACACATGCTCATGTGCATATGCAGAGTTTTGAAAGAGGGGGACTTCAACTCATGATGAGTGGGGATTCCAGAAATCATTGGTAAAGTGAGTTTGAGGATGCATCAGTTAGCGGCATAGGTATTTATTTAGGAAAGCAAAAAATAAATATTCAAAGGAAAATATGTGCCATATGGAGAGTAACAGATGCTTTGGAGGTTCTCAACATCTTCTTTTAAAGGAAAATTGATAAGAGATAGTCATGGGAAGGGATGTGAGGATGACATCAGTCTAGTGATTACAAGACAGTTTATAGTGGTTAGGAAATTCTCTGGATCATTATGCTAATGTGGTGTCCGATATTGGAACAGTAGAAAACACTAAAAAGTGCCCTATATTATGGGTTCCTGGGGAAGTACCCTCTATTATAGGTTTTTAATTGCTCTTCCCTGAAATTATTCTAAATATGGATGTATTTTTGGACCAAAATAACTGTGCATTGGGCAATTTTCAATTTTCAAAAAAAAAATCAATCAGTTTAAAACTGTGAGTGAAGATTTGCAGATTTATCAGAAATTTGAGAGTGGCAGCTCTGGGAGAACAGTCTTGGTACATGGAAGGCCTTGAAGACAGAACTGGCTTGGGAGAGAAAGAATGAAGAACAGTAGCTCAAGACTTTCAATCAATAAGTTGTATTTCCTGGTCTGCTTTTGTCTCCTCTTTACATGTCATTTTTTTTCCTGTTTATTCACCTGTAGGTGTTTTGAATGTCAGTGACATTGTACTGCTACTAAGACCTACCACATCAGCTCATTCAGACTCGTCCCTTATGCCAAATCTTGGTCTTCCTCAGAAACATGGTCCTAGAAAGACCAGGAGTGGAACTGGGACAGCTGATGCCCCATCAATGCCTGGTTTCACAAGAGGTTCTGCATTCCCTCAGTGAGAAATTTAGACTTCCTCCCAGCTCATTGTTTTCCATCCAGAAGTGATAGCCCAACCCTTGCAGATGCTATGAGAAGTAAACTGTGTATCTTACAAGATGCCTAACTTTACACAAAGACAGTATTCCTGGATGAGGTTTTAATAACAGGGTGAGGAACAGGACCTGGGCACATCGATTCCCAGCTACACAGGGAAATCTACAGATGTAGCAGAGAAAATACATCAAACACAGTTGAAGAGATTAATGGGGGAATACTGGATCACTTTCCAAAAAATGGCAACCTGATTGCTAAGTGCTGGGATGGTGGGTATGGTGCAGAGGCCTTCTATTTGGCAGCTATTTCTTACCACTGAACCAGTGACTTTAATCCCCAAAAGCCCTGGATTTCAAGTAACGGTGTTCTAGAATTTAAAAGCTAACCAAATGGATCTATTCAGAGAACCAGCTGACTTTTGGATATTGCTGTAACTACCCAGTTCCTACCTGAAAATAGAGGGTCCAACTGAAGATGGTTAAGTAGCTTCCATCTCCTGTCACCACTGAAGCTTAAGAAGCAAGAGGAGGACAGTGGCAGAAGCAGCAGCAGATGATGAGGGGGGCAAATTAAATCTTTGGACAAATCATGAGGCAAAGCAAATTCTGATTGGATTCATTCTAACTGTGCTGCACTGAAGATGGATTCAGAGTGTTTTAGATTTTAGGCACCTCCTCTGGGAGATTAGGGAGATGTGCTTTAGAGACAGACAGTCTTTTCCCATCTCTTTAAAACAGTAAGGAACAGTTGATGGGGTACTGTATTTTCTTTTCCCTGATAATTTCATGTCCAGAAAAGGAGGCATTTTTATGAGCCTAGAACAGTAGTACTCTACAGAAGAGGTGACCTCACATTACTGGAGTGATCCCATCTTTGGAATTCCAGAAGGAAAGCATTCTTTCACCATGGAGACCTGGGAACAAGGAGGCAGCTTTTTACAGATGCCAGCAGGACAAATCCTACCTTGTCCAGTGGGAAGGATGTTCTCAATTCAAGTATGAACCAGAGGGACTCACACCACATCTGGTGATGGCCAAGCTTCCTGTGAGACTTGTGATATCACTCCACAGAAAATATCTTCTCCAGAAAGAAAAGACCAGGCAGACAGAAGAATTTCTGGAAGCTTCCTTTATCACTATTTCCACTTCTTTTTACTCCTACCAGGCTTCATAGCCTCCTAAGAGCTGACTCAGCTACCCACAGTGTCATTGACTTCCAGGTAAACAGTCAGAACTACATGCTCTAAAGGTAAATAGGCAATAAAAAAGCACATTGCTACCAACAAAAACCAGGCTAACTCCTGTGCTGCTCATGTATGACAGTATATGGCCCATACATGTCTCTGATCAATTCCTTGGCTCCAATTTGGGGCCAGGTTGGGGACAAGAGTGACTATTTCTGTGGCATAGAACATAAGAGTAAGTGCAACTCATCCTGGTTCACAAAAACACAGATAGATGCACAGAAGACACAGGCTCTTCCCCACCCAGACCTGAGTCTCACTCATCCTTTGAACAATGACCACAACTTTGGTCTCCACCCATTCGCTGGTTTCTCACTATGGCCAAGATACAGAAGAGAGTAGATATCTATTGGAAGTGTAGTTTTCCCAACGAATTAGTTGGATCTTAAACCCAAAGTCTTGCCACTTCCATAAACTGCTCTGAAGAAACTAGTTCACAGATTCTGGGATGGAAAAGGACCCCAGAGAGCCTGGTTACATACCAACACTCTTTTCCCTCCATTTCACTGTGGAGTGTATCAGAAGGGAAACCTGGTTTCTGACCTTCCTCTCAGAACTTGGCATTGGGTTAAGACAAATAATTATGAGAACAACCTATGGAATCCTCAAGATGAGAAGGGCTGATGTGCCCAGAAATGAACTTATGTTTGATACAAGATCACCCAACAGCCCATGCCATTAGGCAGTACCTTCATGTCTCTTAGATTTGATCAAGGACATAATCCACATCATTCCCACAACCAAGGAGATATGTTCATGAGACTCCCAATTCTGATCACAATTAAACAATATGCAGCACAAAACAGGAACATGTTTGCTAATGAAGAGATAAATTCTGGGTTGGAATGACACTTTTATGCAAAGACAAGTCATTGAAAGAGATCAGAATCTAGGAGGGTGCCATGCTGCCTATAATCCCACTGGTTCAGGAGGCTGAGGCAGGAGGATTGCGAGTTCAAAGCCAGTCTCAGCAAAAGAAAGATGCTAAGCAACTCAGTGAGACACTGTCTCTAAATAAAATAAAAAAATAGAGCTTGGAATGTGGCTCAGTGGTTGAGTGCCCCTAATTTCAATCCAAAGTTCTGAGAGACAGAGAGAAAGAGAAAGAGAGAGAGAAAGAAAGAGATACATAGAAATATCAGAAGCTGGAATAGGAGTATTACCATGGGATTGCAAAGCCATATTTAGATTTGAAAATGTCTTCTGAAACCCCTAATAATATTATATTCAGGCTGACTCTTCATACATCCTAGGAGAAATGATTTTGTAAGGTTACCCTCAGATCTTTAAGATCATATAGATATGCCATTACAGACATTTTAAAAAGCAAAACAAAAAGTCTCTACGTACTCCTTCCAGATGTGCATATGGACTAATGTCTAATTTGTGGAAGTGCTGGACCATACAGGAAAAAACAAACTACAAATAATTTACTGCACAAAACACCACCTTTACTGCTAATTTACCTTTAATGCTAATAGACCCTGAGTTGACAATAGATGATATTTTGTATACAAATACATAGGACCTAAATGAAAATTCAGGGAAATTTTTGGGTAAATATCCATGAAATGACTGTTGTAGTTGCTTCTAATCTGGATATTTCATCTTTGAGAATGGTACAGGGAGATGGACACACTCCCAATATTCTGTCCAGTCCCATGTGACTGGTAGCAGCACCCACTAAACGCAGCTGATTAATCAGAGGATGAAGCTTCAGAATCCTAATATTTTTGCCTGAGGATATTTCCACAACCTTTGCACAGTCAAGGATGACCCTAGTGCATGCAGGGAAGGCAAGTATTGTGAGTCTAGATGCTTTTACTCTTCTCATCTCCTCCTTGAGTGACATTGGAATTTTTTTTCTTTCCTATGAAGTACACTCCCTATATTCCATGCTCTCAGGTCAGGGAATGTGTGGCTTGTCAAGGAAAATGTTACTGTGTCACTCACCAGACACTAGAAGACACTCAACACCTGTCTCAGGACAGGAGGCACAGGCTCTAGCCTAAGTTCCCACCTGGCTGCATGGTGAGGAGAGGAGAGGAACCAGCAATCACCCTCTAGTTATATCAAGTACCAGGTAAGCAGGGAAGTGACTGGGGAACCCACTGTGTCCCATTTCTTCCTGTACTTGAGGTTCATATTGTGCTTCTCAGATGCCATCCAACTGAGTTTTGGAAATTTCCCCATCAACAGCTCTGAATGCATTTGCCTTGCCATCAAATTCCTCCTTAGGAGATAATAGTATCTTGGACTAAACAGGTTGCAGTCCTGGTCTCCTCATATTGCCACTTTCTTCTCCCATCATCACACACCCAGTCTCTTCCCCCACTTTATGGATTCTGCTGTCCCCACACCTGTGCTGTGATTTCTCACCAGTCCTGAAGGCAGCTACAGTGACATATCTGCAGGGAGAACCCCAGCTTCAGGTTATATCCCAGCCTGCCTGTCACTCTCTCTCTAATCACTGTGTTACTTATCTGCATATCATTAACCCTGCATGGTAATTTCACTAACATTGTTGTAGTTAATTGATTAATTTGTAGTAAGTATTTCCCTAGTGGGTTGTAGATTTTTTAAAATACCAGAATGCATGCATGAAAACAGACTCATGAGCACATTGAGGATACATTTTTTTCACTTCCAAAAAAAGAAAGCACTTAGAAATAAATACTTACCTTATGAAAAACAAAAACAAACAAATAAAAAACCCAAACCTGAAGCATAATGTTTTCTGGCTTCCTTACTCACCTATTCATTGTGTGACCTGGGGCCTTTTTCAGCTTCTCTTTTACCATCCTTATCATCTGAGCCTTCCATTTTTGTTTTGACTTGAGACCCCAGGATTGGTCTTGCAGCTCCAGTTATACCACCAGTAGTTAAGGAGCCAAATGACACAAAAACCAATGTATTTCTCTCCCTCACAAGTTCAGACTTGCACTGACAAGAAACTCTGGTGAACTGAGTGTTCCATGCCATGATTGTGTGTTGTACTACATGGTCAATGCTGGCTGCTTAGAATTTGGAAAAAGTGACTGCATCTCCAAAGAAACAGAGGGAACAAAGCACAGTCTCTGGTGTGTGGAACAGACTATTAAACTGCACACTAGGTATGTCCCAAAGCACAGCCTTATCCTGAAGATGGAAACTCTTAGAGC
>NW_026006738.1:64123-73659 GCF_001458135.2 Marmota marmota marmota
GTGGTCACAGTTCTGCCTACCTGGCAGGCTCGGGGGTGGGGTGGGGTAGGGGGCGGCTCTGCCCCTCAGCAGGCCGCTGGGCCTGTTCTGTGGGTGGTCACAGTTCCCTCTACCTTGCAGGCGCTGGGGGAGGGGGCAGCTCTACCTCTCAGCAGGCAGCTGGGCCTGTTCTGTGGGTGGTCACAGTTCCGTCTACTCCCTAGGTATTGACTGGGCTTGCACTTTAGGATTCAAACATACAGGAGGATTAGTAGTGTACACAACCTGAGATCTAGAGAAAAACGTCATCTTTGAAACAAGTTCATTTTTTTAATTCTTCATTTCTCCCATATCTGCTCTTCTAGAATTTTCCTAGGTGTTTGCACAGAAAATTTTCCTGCTTTTCCTGACACTTTCTTGACACATCCAGCTCATCTCATTGAGCTAAAAACTCTGGACCTGTCATGCACTTCTCCTGAATGAGAATTCAGGAGAGACCAGCACTCACCCTTGAAGGGAGATTTCACATGCAGGAGGGTAAGTGACCATGACATGAGACCTGGAGGAAATGCTGTGTTTTTCTCCAAGTATGGCAAATAACAATGATGTAAATAAGTGTTGATGCCTGTGTCTCCTTGATCTGATCTGTGAAGTATGTCCCTGTTGATATGGCAGAGGTTCAGTATTCCTCAGTTCACAATTATGTTGAAGCTCTGTACCTATTAGTATTGCAAAATAGGTGTAGAAACTGCCTACAGCCATTAGGAGATGTGAGGCAGAGCACCCAAATCTGCATGAGGCATTCACACCAAGGACAGAGAGATAAAGCACCTCATTGGACCTTTAATATACCAGGTATACTGACAGAAGAATTTGACTGACCCACACAGCCTATAAGCTGTATCTGGGACAGGATCCCATAGCTGACAAAACCTCTTATTGTCAACCAAACAGTTGATTTTGATGACAAGGACAGACTCATCTTTATATTATGAGGCCAGCCCAGATTCCTGGATGAAAACAACCTGGGATAGAGATACAGCCAAAAAATTGGGACCAAAAAGTAAAGGAGCATTCTGTGACCTGGGGGTAGTTCTTCAGAGCTGCCCCTCCCACTCTTTGGCTCTCTAGGGATGAGCCCTTCTCTGGGCATCACACAGCTTCCTCCAGTAGCAGCCCCAAGCTGGCCTGATTTGCATAACAGGCAGCTGTACCCAACAAGGAAATAAAAGATGCATGGGGGGAACATAGGCCAGCCTGGGACTCAAGAAGCAGCTACAGGGACACCATGACTTGGAAGGCCCTTCTCATCAGCCTCCTGGCTCATTACACAGGTGCTGCCCCCAGACCCCAACATAAACCCAAGCCCAAGGCTCCTGTATAACTAAC
Source organism: Marmota marmota marmota (assembly GCF_001458135.2). Lineage (NCBI taxonomy): Eukaryota > Metazoa > Chordata > Mammalia > Rodentia > Sciuridae > Marmota > Marmota marmota. Next base: position 65,492 of record NW_026006738.1, read on the forward strand.
CTGGCCTTAATTCTGAGCTCAATAGGGCTCTTTCTTTGGTGGGCAGGATGGTGCTCAGGACCTGCTGCAGGATGAGATTTTAGGCTGAAATTCCAACACTGTGCTCTTTGGCTTGTGTGAGCCTGAGGAGGAAAGGGGTTGGGCTTACTCATGAGTTCAAATCTACATTCTCCATGCAGGCTCATGGGCCACTATGGCTGATTTTGATGCCAGGGAATGCCCTTGGTTCCATAGATTTTCTGAAGCTCTTTCAGGCCAGAAGGAAACTGGGCATCTCATGGGAAGTGTCTGTCACCATTGGTCCTCTCTCTTCTTTTATTTCCCTGTAGGCTCTGTAGGCTCTTATGTGCTGACTCAGCCATCATCAGTATTGGTGACCCCAGGACAAACAGCCAGAATCACCTGTGGAGGCAACAATATTGGTAGTAAAAGTGTGCAATGGTACCAGCAGAAGCCAGCACAGTCCCCACTGCTTGTCATCTATATTGATAGCACCCGGCCCTCAGGGATCCCTGACTGATTCTCTGGCTCCAACTCTGGGAACACAGCCACCCTGACCATCAGTGGGGCCCAGGCTGGAGATGAGGCTGACTATTACTGTCAGGTGTTGGATTACAATGCTGCTCACAGTGACACAGGCAGACAGGGAAGTGAGACAAAAACCTGCCACCAGCCTGGCACCAAAGGCCTCTTCATGCCCTCTTCACCCTGATAGCAGAGAACATTATACATGCTGTGGAGGAAGTCTACTCCCATCCCTGTCTAGACATTCCTGAGAGATGAGGGAAAGGCTCCTGTACCTTCCCAGGATCAGTTGATTCCATTGGCACCTGATCAAGTCATTTTTATTAACTTGTCTGCCAATCCCAAAGGCCACAGCAAGTCATCAGTCATACAAAACTGCATATTAGTATTAATGATAATTTCACTGTGGCAGGGTCTTATTTATGGTTAAGAAGGGGAAGGACCAGATATGGTTCTAGGTTTGGAAGATGTGTCCTGGGGAGGTTTAAGGCAGGTCTGTCAAGAGGGTTTTGCTGTGTATTCATGTAACTAGTGTTATACTAGGTAGGGTTGGTACAAATTAGGCTTGGGGAATTTTGCTGTAGGTGTAAATTATTAAACTTCAATTTGATAAGGTAGCTGGTTGTCCACGTAAAAACTCTTTCTTCAGTGAACCCAGCTGTTTACCTGGGAAATCACTTTCAGGGATGTCCCAAGACAAAAAATTGCAGTTTATTCTCTCATCCTCCTGAGCACAAGTGTCTTGAGTCCACCAGTAAAATTGACACTGGTGATCTCAGTTCTCAGCCCCAACAAACACTCTGCAGGATGACAATGACCAGTTGAGAGGAGAGCAGGTGACATTCCCAGAAAAAAAAACAGACACACATGCCTCCAGGTATAGGTAGGGAGGTCAATGATCCCAGTCCTGTAGGACTTATCTCCACTGGGATAGAAATGAACATGTGAGAGTTCCCCAGTGGTGTCCTTGGGAGGGTTCCAGTTGGAGAAAATGTTCTTGACTGCCTGGGCTATTCTGAGGTCTAGAGGGAGGAAAAACTGGCCATCCCTGCTCTAGTTCCTTCCCAGCAGTGTCTCCAGGATCTTCCATCCCTCTGCAGCACGCCCCGCCTCATCATGCCTGCCTTTAATCTATGATCTATCCTCCCTTTGTGCCGTACTCCAATGCTTCTTCTCTGCAAGCCCAGGTTCCCCCTTCTACTCCATGTCAGGTCCTGCCTAGGCCAGACCCAGGGAGATAGCCAGAAGATTCTGTCCCCATCAGTTTGAGAGAAGCCATTAGGGCATCATAGCAAAAAACCTGGGGAGGTCAGCCTCCTTCACAACTCTGTAGGTGCCAGGGTATTGACCTGAGTTTCCTGAGACCCACTAACTGGCTTCAGAATCTGCCCAATAAAACCTCCAGGAATCTCAAAACCATTCATGTTTCTGATGGAACCTGAGGTCATCTTGGATGCCTCCTGCTGGCCACACTTCACTCCACCCAAACCTCCTACAAGACCAAAGGTCCTCCATTATCTGTGGATATTGGACACTTTATCCTACTTATTACTCATGTAAACTTGAGAATTGAGTGTATCAAATACCCACCCATTTTTACATCAAATGATGACTATCCCTTCATTCCTTTAATCCATGTATGCCTGCAAAAAAGTCTAAATTTCACAATAGACACACTGACATAAATGTAGGGAGTGTTTCATATGAAGAATCTGATATTTGGGGTTCCTTTACTCAGTATTCCTCATAGACACACTCTTTCTGCTTCTTACTCTCACATCCCCAAAGGACAGTATCTCTGCAGGGCCAGTGTGGCCTATAATCCAGAGTGTACCTCAGTACCTCCCTGGTGTGGTGCTAGCATCCTGGGCTCCTTCTGGAAAAGCTATGAAGCTGCAGTGAGTAAGGCAGGGGCCTCTTCCTCCTAGTTAGGGGACTCAGTGGTGACAGCTGTGTGTCCTGGAAGATCCATTCACTCCAACCATTTCCCACTAGTCTGAACCCCTCTAAATGCTTTGGAAACATCCAGAACTGCACCATTACCATTAGTACTACTCACTGACCCATGAATTTCCACTTTCTGTTTAGAGACCATGATCCCTGCCCAGCTATGGGCTCAGGAGGCAGAGCTCTAAGGCATCTCTGGCATGGCCTGTAATCCTCTGCTTCTCCCACTACAAAGGTTACAAGCCAAGGCCCTGTCCCCAGACTCCTGTCCTTAGTATGCATGCCTGATCCTGACCTCAAAGCATGGAAGCATGTTGGGGTGGGCCTGTGAGAATGAGACTTCCGTCTCCTAAAACTATATGTACTGTGTTCTTATGATAATCAGATTGCCCCTGTAGAGGTGGCCATGAGAACCATGTCAGCCACCTACACAAGAAAGAGGGGACAAGGTAAGAGAGCATAGAGAACCAGCAGGATCCAGATCAGCCATGCTCAGCATAGCAGCCTGCGCATTTTCCATGTTTGACAGTTGTAATCTGGGCACAGCCCCATGGACCCAATCATCTGCAGGCTGATTTTGGGCTCGTGGTGATGGCCAGGCCATGGAGGAGTGGGCATTGAGCTGTGTGGGACACAAAGTGTGCCTCCTAGACTGGCCTTCATGCCCTCACCTCTCCCCAGGTGACCTGGCTAAATTCTTCTACATAGAGACAGACCTAAGTGTAGGATACCTGGGTCATTTCCACAACTTGAAAATACTCTTCTCTGTTGTCCTAGAAATTGAGTCTTCCTTGATCTCAACTACATCTACTTTGAAATGTGAAGACTTGAATGGATCTTTAATTATTTTTCCAAATTAAATGACACAATAACAAAAAGAGTCTCATTAATTAAAAGAGGCTCAGCCTGGATTTCACTGAGTGACACCATCCTTAGAGTACTGTCCTTCTGGGGAATTGATTCTGGGGAAATATGGAAAATCTTCAAACACTTATTTTTAAGAGTGGTGGGAACAGGGTTCTTATGCAGAGAACAGAAAAGGAAGTTCCCAGTTAGAAAGTGAAGGCATACTGGGATGATGAGCAAGTCCTGCAAAATGCATGGTAGGTAAAAGTGGGTCATATAATAATAGTTGTAACAGAGGTGATAATGATGAGGATTAGAAAGATGTTGATGGTATTGGTGATGGAAACACAGTTGGGCTCTGGTGCTAGAGCATAACGTGTTCTGATGACATTGCTACTACTGCTATCAGATCAGGAAAAAGCATCAGCCTTGATTACTATGTATAATATAAAGGCACTAAATGTCTCTGAAGGGTGTCATAAAAGTTTCTCTGGAAATGGCACTTTACAGAACACCTACAGTTTATTCTGAAAGCTCTATTTTTGTATCAAAACACAAGGCCCAGAGACAGCTTTTTATTCTGAGACCCAATTAAAGAACTACCCCATCTTGCCTCCCTGCAAAACACAAATGCTTCTTCTCTGTGCTGTGCTGAGCAGGGTACAGATTGCACAGAATGAGGCAGCACTCTGCCCACAATATTGCAGGTGACAGAGGCTTTTGTTGTCACCTAGAGGGAAGCAGCAGTTCTTGGTCTCCTCCACCAACAGATGGCAGCAGAGGTGCTACCAAGACAGAGGCTAGAACTACACAGAAGAGACCAAGAGAGAGGCCAGCATGGGGGTCCAGGACAGGTAAACTAAATTTAGACTTTGATCTGGAAGTCCATCCTATGCCCTGGGCTACTGTGACCATGGTCTGAGGGTCAGAATATCATTTAAATGAGCCCAGGACACAGTACAGAACTCACCTAAGTAAGGAAGTGGAGAAAGCTGGCCCTAGGTATCAGCATGTAGGGCTAAAAATCACTAAAGAGACCAAGATGAGATCCAGTAGGGAGCTAAGTGTGAAAATTTGGGCTTCTACACCCATGTCCTTCCTCCCATATGGCTCCAGGGCTTCCTAGCTTAATTTTAGAGTACAATTGTTCATTGTCCATAAGTTGTCCCAGGTATTACTCCTCCATGCTGGGAATTTGCAGAGATGCCTTCTGACTTATCCATGGCTTGTCCTCCCATGTACACTCACATCATCTTTAAGGCTCTGTGATCATGCTCAGGTACCGGTGGGGGAAGGGACAATTGGGCTTCTTCCTTGGATGGAGCATGAACAACTTCTGAGGAGATTCTGCAGAGTGCTCTGGAATCTCATGTGCCTCAGGGCCTTAGGTATGACCATGAGCCTGACCTTGGTTAAGTAAAAGGATCCTCATTGCTGGAGGGATCCTTATCCACCCACCCTCCAAAGATCATCCATGTACAACTGTGACTCCCACAACCCTTAAAGATACCATGGGGATTTCAGGTTTTTTTTTTCTCAAACAGCAATGGCTTCTGCAACTAGTAACAAGGTTAGGTAAATCTTTTTGCAAAGAGAAAAATTAAGAATAAATTTTTGATGCCAGTTACTAATCTTTTGTGGAAGGAGGCTGTCACAGAAAAGAGAGAATACCATGTTGAAATGAGACTGCAAATTGTGATAAGTCCACACATTCAGGTGGTTCTTTAGCAAACACAATGTGTTATATGAAATGATTTAGCAACAGTTCTAATGACAAAGTGACACATTAAAATGAAATGACCAGGAATGGGCCAAACTGAATCTAAAGTCAGGAGAGGAGAGGAGGGGGAAGTCATGGATCAGTGGCCCACCTTCTGCTGTCATGTGTCCTCAACAGCCTCAGAGGGTTCCAGGATCCTCCCAGGATCCTGTAAAGTGAACAGTCCTGCTTAGCTGGGCCCAGACAAACCATAGTATAAAGAAAATAGGAAGATGGTCACAGGTCAAAATCTGGAAAGTGGCCTTGGCCTATAAGGCTAAATTTCTGCCATGAGCAGCTGGAGGGAGTTGGGGCTCTCTCTCTTCTCTTTATTCTCCTGTACTACCCCATATCTGGTTAGAATGTTAACCACAAACACTCAGTGAAGGGAGGATTTTCATAAAAACCAATCACTGTCCCAAAGGACCTGAGAGAGACCTTGGGGAGATCAGCTGTGCTGTAGATTTCAAAACACAAGGCTCTGGGACATTACATTTCTCTAAATCTTACTCCTGTCCACCTTCTCACTCTCTGTATAAGTGATCTGCCTGTGTCTTGACCCTAGGTTCAGCCCTCAAAATACCCTGAGCTGGGTCTGATTCAAACACTATGCTAAGTTGGGCTACTCAGAATGGATTCTTCATCCTGAGGCCTTCTCTCCTCTCCCCTCTTGCAGGATCTTTGGCCTCCTAAGAGCTCACATAGATGTCCTCAGTTTCAGTGCCCCTGGAACAGATAGCCATGAGTCCCTGCTCTGGAGATGCACTGCCCAAAGAATACATCCATTGGAAACAGCTTAAGCCAGATCAGACCTGTGCTTAAATGATATACAGAGTGAGCAGCCCTCAAAGATACCTGAGAGATATGTTGACTCTAACTAGGGGACAATAGCCACCCTGTCTGTCAACACAGCAGAAGCCAAGGATTTGGCTATTATTGTTAGTCATGGGACAGCAGTGGTACACATCTCACAGACACACACAGGTGGGAAGTGAGACACAAACTCCTTCCCTGTCAGTGTCATTTTCTTTCAGCACCAGAACGACTAGAAAGAAAGTCTGGCTCATCTCACACAGATCAGAGGAAAGTTCTTAAAGCATTGGTAATTGTGTTTCTAGTCTTTCAGAGCTAAGGTCATCCTCCCAGCCCTAGGTTCACACAGATAACATTAACCAAGAGAGGCAGCTAGAGAAGTGTTGACACTCATCACATAGTGATGAGAAGACAAATCAATTGGCTTTAGTTCTACAGGGAGACATTCTGATGGTGTTACTGAGGACCAGGGCCAGGAATCTGACACATAAAACACTCTACACAGAACAGTCGGCTGTTAGGATGACCCTTCCTTTGATTAGTACACAGACTACAGCCATTCCTGCACTTGTATGTGTGCATGTATCCAACATTTCCCATGATTTAAGTCATTTAAACACAACCCCACTCTGATCAAGTAGTATTCTCTTCCCAAATGGGGAAGCTGAGGCTCAAAGAGCAGGAGGAACTTGACTGAATTCAGAGCTTAAAAGGGGCTGACCCAGCAGCATATTTCATGTGTGCAAGTACTAGAGTCTGTTCCTATCTATCTGTTCCTATCTACAATCTTGTGCCCTTTCATTATGCTTTCAAGTCTTTCCTCATAGTTCCAGAAGTTCTTGTTTGTAACATGCCATTAAAGAAGCAGAGAAATTATCCCTTTCCCTGCCATAGAACTGAGGGAGAAATGTGCACTTGATAAAGGAAGAGATGCTTCTGACAAGAGGGTCCAGGAGGCCTGGGATAAGGGAGGGAGGAGGAGATGGGTAGGGAGGCAAGGGACAGAGGGGATGAAAGGACAGATCTGAGGTGAGTCTTCTGGCAGGACTCTTGATTGGCATTTTCTCCTTGGGGAACATAGGTGATATCTCTTAATCTCTGAATGATAGTTCCTTCATCGGAATACAGGGGGACAGTTTATGCCCAAGCATAAAGCTATTGTTGGGTTATTGCAAATGTCTACCTGAAGTGTCTTATTTAAGACACTTGTCAAAGAGGCTGCCATACACTAAGGGTTCATAATTGGTAATTCTGCATGAACTAATGATGCACTTTGGGTGCCATTTGTCCTGTGGCCAGCAGTGGGCACTATGAGACTTGAGATGGGAACTCCTAGAAATGTTCCAGTGCAGAGGGCATCATTGATTTTCTTTTAAGGCTGCTGCTACCAGGTGAACTGCACTCTCCACCTCTGACATCCCCATGGCCCTTCTTCTTCTTCTTTTTTTATGATACTGGGGTTTGAACCCAGGGACACTTAGCCTCTGTGCCAAATCCCCAGCTATTTGATACTTTATTTAGAGACAGTGTCTCACAGACATGCTTATGGCCATGCTCATTTGCTGAGGCTGGCTTTGAACTCACAATACTCCTGCTTCAGCCTCCAGTGATGCTGGGATTATAAACATGTGCCACTGCACCAGGCCCCAATGAGGACCTTCTTCTGAATTTAGGATATTACCAGCACAGAGCCATTAATCTCAGAGCTCAGACAAGAATTCAGACAAATAAGCTGGGGAAGAGAAGAACAAATTTGCATGCAATGTTCCTGCCTTCTCTAGCTATAAGAAGACAAGATAAAAGGGAGCCTTACCTAATCCAGGCCTAGGTGGGCAGTCTCAAGACAGAGTGCTTGGAAGCACCTCAGCACTATGGAGTGGCTTCACATTTACCTTCTGCCCCTTGTTTTCTCCACAGGTCAGAGCAAAACAATCTGGGGACCCTCTCTATATTTCCCTCCAAAGATCCTAAGGGGAGGTATTTTCCATTCTTTTGAGCACTCAGTATCACTCATGAAATTGTATCTTTCCAGGTCTTTGTGCCCTGCCTGTGCTGACCCACTCACCATCTGCATCTGCCTCCCTGGGAGCCTCAGCCACACTCACCTGCACCCTGAGCAGTGAGCACAGCAACTACTTCATTTACTGGTATAAGCAGAGGCCAGGAAACAGCCCCCAGTATGTAATGAAGGTGAACAGTGATGGCAGCCACAGCAAGGGGACTGGGATCTCTGATGGCTTCACAGGCTCCAGTTCTGGGGCTAATCATTACTTAACAA
>NW_026006738.1:76787-104673 GCF_001458135.2 Marmota marmota marmota
AAGAACCTGGTAAATGTAATGATCTGGGTTATTCAAAACAAGTTCCTTCATCTGTTGATCCCCTCCCCCACTTTTTAAACCCCAGTCTACCTTTAATTTGATGGAACCCTTGTTTGATTTCTAATTGAAACTGTATCTCCCAATTGGCGAATCTATTCTGTAACCAAATATAATTTGTCTTTGATTCAACGTTAGCCTTATTTATCATTTCTTGGTTTGATACCCTCAGTTGTGACAGGATCCTCCTGCACTCAGTGGTGACCAGGCCCTACCATACTCACAGCAGTCAATCTCAATTTTCACCCATGGAAACCTCCATCAGAGTCCCTTAAACAGATGGATCTTAAGGCCTAATGGTAGTCTGGGACACAGGATCATCTCAGCTCTGCCCTTTTCAAAAGGACAATTTTTCCTTGGAGCTGGTCTCATCTCTCACAAAATTGGCCCCACTGGTTGATGGTGACGAAACCTAACATTATATTGTCAAAATTACCTCAGATATGATTTAAGTTGTCCATCCTTAGGAATGTCCTCAAAGTAGAATTATAGAATAAAGGAGCTTGTAAGGAGAAAAATCACAGAACTCAGTGTTTCAGAGAGGGATATGGGGCTGTAACTCCAAGTCCCTGAGGAGGAAGAGAGGAGACACAGAGGTTTTGCCTTCACTTCTCCTTTCCTCGTGTCACTGTGGCTTACCCGCTCTGGCCATAAATTTTATGTTTTTCTCCACAGGTCAGAGCAAAGCAATCTCTCTATTTCCCTCCAAAGATCCTAAGGGGAGGTATTTCCCATTCTTTTGAGCACTCACTATCACTCATGAAACTATATCTTTCCAGGTCTTTGTGCCCTGCCTGTGCTGACCCAGTCGCCATCTGCATCTGCCTCCCTGGGAGCCTCAGCCACACTCCCCTGCACCCTGAGCAGTGAGCACAGCAACTACTTCATTTACTGGTATCAGCAGAGGCCAGGGAACAGCCCCCAGCATGTAATGAAGGTGAACAGTGATGGCAGCCACAGCAAGGGGACTGGGATCTCTGATCGCTTCACAGGCTCTAGTTCTGGGGCTAATCATTACTTAACAATTTCCAACATCCAGCCTGAGGATGAGGCTCATTATTACTGTGGAGAAAAACATAAAATTTATGGCCAGAGCGGGTAAGCCACAGTGACACGAGGAAAGGAGAAGTGAAGGCAAAACCTCTGTGTCTCCTCTCTTCCTCCTCAGGGACTTGGAGTTACAGCCCCATATCCCTCTCTGAAACACTGAGTTCTGTGATTTTTCTCCTTACAAGCTCCTTTATTCTATAATTCTACTTTGAGGACATTCCTAAGGATGGACAACTTAAATCATATCTGAGGTAATTTTGACAATATAATGTTAGGTTTCGTCACCATCAACCAGTGGGGCCAATTTTGTGAGAGATGAGACCAGCTCCAAGGAAAAATTGTCCTTTTGAAAAGGGCAGAGCTGAGATGATCCTGTGTCCCAGACTACCATTAGGCCTTAAGATCCATCTGTTTAAGGGACTCTGATGGAGGTTTCCATGGGTGAAAATTGAGATTGACTGCTGTGAGTATGGTAGGGCCTGGTCACCACTGAGTGCAGGAGGATCCTGTCACAACTGAGGGTATCAAACCAAGAAATGATAAATAAGGCTAACGTTGAATCAAAGACAAATTATATTTGGTTACAGAATAGATTCGCCAATTGGGAGATACAGTTTCAATTAGAAATCAAACAAGGGTTCCATCAAATTAAAGGTAGACTGGGGTTTAAAAAGTGGGGGAGGGGATCAACAGATGAAGGAACTTGTTTTGAATAACCCAGATCATTACATTTACCAGGTTCTTCTGGAAGACTTTGGATTGGTTATGAGGTCTGTCCATACATGAAACTCCTCTTGCTTTGTTGTTATGGGGACCTCACAGGGGGATTACAGTAAGCTGTACATCTTTTAAGAAACTATATCAGCACAAGTCTCAGGAATATAATCTGTCACAATGTGTACTCTTGTGAGCACACTATTTTCCAAAAAATGTTATTTATACAGACACTCAATCAAGGGTCTTTGTTTGTAATAATAGGGCAGCCTGTCAAATTTTGACTTCTGAGTCCCACTTAGACTTTTCTCTCTCTAGATCAGAGCACTGTCATTTCAATTTTTCTAGCATCCACCAGAAAATATTTAGCCCTCAAAAGAGACAAGACAGGTGACTTGACTCCAGGGGTGAGTTCTGAACAATGTCCAGAAGGAAAGAGTGTGTATGTCAAGAAAATTGTGAAAGGACCACAGGGAGCATAGTTTGGCCTCTCCAGCTGTTGCAGATTCTAGAATACTATTTCCCCATATTAGGAACCATGTCCCAATACGTGTAATTAGCCAACCCACATTATTCTCCAAGTGTTTTCCCATGAAATTTTGTGTGTATGGGTCTGTGTGTGAATGTGTGAGCATACGCACAGCCTCATGTGAATGTGAAAAGTTACCAAAGAGAGGAACCTCAACTCATGATGATTGGGGATCCCCAAAAACATTGTTAAAATGACTTGAAGGACACATAAGTTAGAGAAAAACAGATTGATTTAGGTACATGAAAAATAAATATTCAAGGGAGAATAGGTGCCATCTGGAGAGTAAGAGATGCTTTGGGGGTTCTCAACCTCTTCTTTTAAAGGAAACTCAAGAGGTATGCATGGGAAGGGATGTGAGGATGATACCAGTCTGGTGAACACAAGACAGGTCAAGGTGGTTGGCAAATTCTCAGGATCATTAGGATAATGTGGTCTCTGATATCTGAATAGTAGATAACATTGCAAAGTGCCCTATCTTGTAGATTCCTGGGAAAGTACCTTCTATTTTAGGTTTTGTGTCTCCTTTCACTGAAACTATTCTAAACATGGATGTGTTTGTGGCTGAAATAACAGTGCATGGGGCAATTTCCCAAAGTGGGTATATTTTCAGTAAGTTAAAAATTGTAAGTGAAGATTTGCAGATTTATCAAAAATTTGAGATTGGCACCTCTGGGATAACCATCTTGGTAAGAAGCAGGCCTAGGAGACAGAACTGACACGGGAGTGAAAGGGTGAACAGTAGCACAAGGCTTTCAATCAATAAGTTATATTTCCTGGTCTGTCCTTTTGTTTCCTTTCTACCTACAACTTATTTATTGTTTGTCCACAATAACACATGTAGGTGTTTTGAATGGCAATGATACTTTACTGCTACCAAGACCTAGCCAAGCAGCACTGTCTGATATCCCCCTCTGCCAAATCTTGGTCTGCCTTAGAAATATGGTTTCAAAAAGACCAGGTTTGGCACCTAGACAGTTGATGCCCTATTGAAGCCTGGGAGGATCTGCATTCTTCAGATGAGAAAATTAGACTTCCTTCCAGCACGTGGCTTTCCACCCAGAATTGAGAGACCAACCCTTGTAAATGCCAAAAGGCTTGGTTTGTGTGGCCTACAAGATGGCTAATTTTACATGAGGGCAGTATACCTGAATAAGGTTTCATTAACAAGACAATGAGGAGGACAATGGGCACATTGATTCCCAGGTATACAGGGAAGTTCAGAGATGTAGCAAAGGAAATACAGCAGAGTCAAAGAGGTGAATGGGGAAACATGGAGCATTTTCCAGAAAATGAGCATCCTATTTGTACTGTTTGCTTATATGGTGGGTATGGTGCAGAAACCTCCAACTTGGCTCGCTTCTCAAAAGCCCTGATTTTTAAGTAAAGAGATTCTAGAATTTAAAAGCTAACCAAAAGAAGCTGTTGAGGTAGCCTGCTGCTTTCTGGCTGCAGCTGTAGCTTCCCAGCTTTTCCCTGGATATAGAGAGCCAATTCTTTTCCCTGGATATAGAGAGCCAATTGCAGAAAGTCAAATTGCTCCCCTTTCCTGCCACCATTCACATCTAAGAAGTAAGGACAGTGGCAGAAGCAGCAGCAGGTGAGTTCGGGATTGGGGGTATTCAATCTTTGGAGAAATCATGAGGCAAATGGAATTCTGATTGGTTTCCTTTCTATGTGTGCTGCAGTGAGGATAGATTCAGAGTGTTTCAGCCTTGTGAGCTCCTCCTTTGGGAGAGCTGGGAGATGGGCTTGAGGAAGAGACAGTCTTTCCCCACCTCTTTAACACAACCTGGAACAGGTGATGGGGCACCTTCTCTTCTTTTCCCTGAGAACGTGATATCCTGAGAAGGGGGACGTTTTATAAGCCTATGATAGTAGTACCCTAGAGATAAATATCCTCACATGGCTTGAGTTTGCCCATCTCTTGAATTCTAGAAAGAAGGGCATCTGCACACCATGAAAACCTGGGAACATGAAGGGAGCTTTTAATAAATGCCAGCAGGAGAAGTCCCACCTCTTCAGGGGGAAGGATGTGCTCAATTCAAGTACGACCCAGAGTAACTCACAGCACAGGCTCATCTTTCATGGCCATAGCTTCTTGAGAGCCTCGTGTTACCACTCCACCAGAAATAGCTTATTTCGGGTTTGAACAAAGCTGCCACATAACCTGAACTTCCCTTCACAATACATTGGTTAATGGTTTTAGGAATTAACTTTTAGGGTACTTACCTAAGGACAAATTGTTAGGGGAAAAATTTTTAAACAGTAAACACAGAACCTACATCTAGCTCCACTATGTCAGTATTAATGCTGACATTTCATGGGAATGGGAACACACATGAAATAAAATAATACTCTGCTCAAAAAGCACTGAAGATCACACTTGCATATAGTAGCTAGAGATTCCTTACCCAAGTAATGAGAAATTAAGTCAAGTAGACTCTTTATGTGGAAATTCCTCAGTCATAGACAATCCTTCATGTTTTTCCTCAGGACAAAGATCACAAAAAAGGCTGCTCTAGTTGATTAAAATCTAGAGCATTTCTGCTGGCAGATTTTGAGCAAGCAAAGGCTGAAGATATGGCCACCTTCCCAGTCACTGAGCCACCCAGGGTTTGATTTAGGAAGTGCCCACATAGGCAGAGTGATGAACTGATGGGCAGCAGAAAACTGTGTATTCACTATATATGTATATGTATATATATATATATATCTGTCTCTTATACACATCTNTTGTTGTCAGTCTTGGACTTTCTAGGTCTTGCTCATTGTTCTATTGTAGGCATTTTTGGCACTTATGATCCATTCCTCTGTCTCCCTTCTCTCAGATCTTACTCTGAAGAAGTTGTCTATTTATCTGGTATACATCCAGGCTCCCTGTTTCCCCTAAGTCTGCCCATTTGTACTGAAACTCTGTCATTGTTCATAAACAACTGGGCATCTTGCACAGTGTCCCAATTTCTTCTGCTCCACTCCATGATCTAAGTTTAATGCCAGACATTGCATCTTCTCATTCTCCAGAAGTTCCCTCACCTTACACTCGACCTGGTCTATGACTGTTTCTCTTTAAGGGACCAAATTTTCCTCTATGAATTTTTATTGTGAATGCATACTGAGAATCCCTATTAACCTTGTGTAGACTTAATTTTTTTTGCAGTCTACTCATTGAACTCAAGGGATTCTACTACTTAGCTATATTTATAGCCCTTTATTATCTTTTTGCAGAATTTTGACACAGGCTAGCATTCAGTTGCCCAGGGTGGCCTTGAACTTGTGATCCTTCTGCTTCAACTTCCTGAGTACCTGGGATTCCTGAGTACCTGATTCAACTTCCTGATACCAGACATCAGCCTCTGTACCTGACTGAACATTTTTTCCATTTGTTAAATTTTCCCCATCAAAGGAACAAAACTTAATTATAATTAACACTTATATGAAGAGATCCTGGAGTTTCCAGATTGCTAGAACTTTCTTCTATCACAATGTGAACTGGTCCTGGCCATGGGTGCACACTGGGGATGCCTAGGCAAAATTTATCAAAGGCCCCAAGAGCTCACAGAGAAAAGACAGAAACTTACTGCATTTCAAGTATCTTTAAACACTCCAGGTGCATTTGGCAATGCAGGGATTCTATCTTAGTTCTTCACTGCAGCTCATGATCTTGGACAGGATCATGTACTGTGTAAGAGTGTTTCTGCACATGTAGTAATATTGGGAGAATTGCCATATTCAGTTCTGTGAGAAAAAAAAAAAAACCTCTAAAATGCAGTTAAAACTCACTTGATATCTGCACTCTGCTGGAAAGCATTTATGGACAGAACACTCTTGAAGGCTCATATCACAATTAATCACCTTCCTCTTGAGGCAGGGTGAATTACAGGAATGCCTGGGATTCATTCCAGGATAATTTAAAAGTCAGCACTGTGTCTTTCAGGCTACCTGTTGAACAGGACCAGGATTATACCATGGGCAGAGTTTCAGACTAAGTTGGAAATTCAGAGACCCTCACCTCTGAGTTCTGCATGGTGAGAACAGCATAAGAGCTAGGCCAGGACAGAGTCCAAGGGTGAGATGACACCTAGGCTATGGAAACAGCTAGTGAAGGCACTTCCCCAGGGCTGTAATTCAGTCTACAACTTTACTTCTCCCCTCTGTTTCTCAGAGGCTGAGGCCTGAATACTCTACAAAACTCCTCCAGCAGCTGACTTGAGCTCAGATTGATTTGCATTTTGGGTAGCATTTCCCAGATAGGCACAGGAGAAGCCTGGGATGAAGCCAGCCTGTTCTGGAACTCAGCAAGTGATATCTATGAAGGCTCAACCATGGCATGGACCCCACTTAACCTGAGCCTCCTGGATCACTGAACAAGGTGCTTTTCTAAGAACCCTACTCATTCACACAGCCACAAGTTCTGGGACAGCCTGTTCCTCATTCTGAGCTCAGAAAGTCCTTGTTTTTGGTAAACAGGATGCTCAGGAACCTGGTGCAGGATGGGGAAGTGTAGTTCTGAAATCCCCATTCTGTGCTTCCAGGTTTCTGTGAGCCTGAGGGATACAGCTGCCAGGAATCTATGACCTATGTACTCAGGCATTGAAAAGATCAGTCTTCCAATCAAGCCCATGAATCAGTGATACTGAGATTCTTGGGCACTGTAGGCACAGAGATCCATGGAGCTCAATGAGACTTTGGAGAGGCAACTGTTGGGAATTTTAATTCTTATTTCCACAACGTTCTTTTTTTCTCCTTGCAGGCTCTGTAGCATTTGAGGAGGTGAATGAACCATCCTCCATGTAAGTGGCCCCCATAGCAGAAAGCCAGGCTCACCTATGGGGGCAACAGCATTGACAGCTCTGCTGTGAATTGGTTTCAGCACAAATGAGACCAGACACAAAGCTGATCATCTATGGTGATAGTGTAACATGAATTCACTTCATGCTTTAAATATAACCTGTCAATGCTCTGCCTGTATATCTTTTTAAAAACTAAAACTTTTTTCCCTTTCTCTTCTTGTCTCCTCTGCCCTAATCATGGGGGAATCAAGATTATCCTTTTTTCCCCTGATAAACTAAGTTATGTATTCTTCTGCTCACAGTTTTCAGAAATGTGAGAATACAGAATACAAGGCTGACACCTACATATCTAAGAAATAGCTGTCCCTCAAGTCTACTAATGAATTATGAGTCCTGACTGGCTATTGCTTGAGTGTAAACTTTGTATCCTCTCTTTCAAATTTCACTGGAAGCTAACCTGCAATAAAGTGGACAGAGAGTAGAAGTTCAGTGGAGTAGTCAATGAGGATTTGAAGAGAGGTGGATGGGAAAAGGAAAGACAGTAGAATGAATCTGACATAACTTTCCAAGGTGTATACTTGAATATACCACATTAAATCTCAATATTGACTTCATCCATGAGAAATTAATTAAAAAATAACTATAGGTTAATGAGAGATCAATAGTGGGAAGGAATCATGATATGGGGAAAGGGAAGGGGAAGGAGAGGTACTAGTATGTGACCTACAACATGATATGTCCCATACATTTATTGCTATATCAACATGGAGTCTATTGTCATGTAGAACATATATATTAGAAAAAAAGGACATTGCCAAGCTGTTCTCTAACATTACTGTAATATTTTTTGAATTTTTTCCAGCAATAAGTGAATATTTCAGATCATTTCACCCTCTTCAGAGCTTATCATTTTCTAGGTATGTTAACTTTCTAAAACCACTTTTACAAAAGTTTTTGAACCATTTGACATCCACACCAGATTGTAAGGCAATTTCAGTTCCACCATATGCTTGTTGGCATTTATTTTGATAAATTTCAATCATTCTAGTAAGTGTAATAACCTCACTATACTTTTAATTTCTATTTCTCTAAAGATGAATTATATCAAGCATTTCTTATGTTTTTGAAATCCATGTATCCTCTCTTCTTCATTAAAGATGTTGCTGTTTTTTATATTATTGAATTTTGAGAAGTCTTAATACATTCTACCTGCAAATCTTGAGCAGCTAGGTGATTAGAAAATATTCAGCCCCAATGTATGTCTTGCTTTTCAATATTTTTAATGACATTGTTTTAAGAGTACCTCTTCATTTTGATGAGGTTGAAATTTTATAAAATTTTCCTTGTGTAGTTTGTGCTTTTGGTGTCCCATATATAAAATATTTGTTTTAATAAAAATAAAAAGAAGCCAATTGTTCTTCCTGGCCGTTAAAATCACAATCTCTATTAGAGAAGTCTCCTATATATTCTGCTTTGCTAGCAAAATAATTTAACTTCCTTTTCCTTTTTATGTAAACTTTCTTCTCATAATTGGAAATGGACCAAGCTTTCAATATCAATAGCAACCAGCCCTTAAAGATCCCTGAAGAATTCTATGGCTCCAATTCCTGGGACCTTGTTACCTAGAACACCAGTACAGCTTATGCTAGGGATGAGGCCATTACTGTAAGTTTTCCTACCACAGTGATGAAGCTCAGTGACACAGGCAGAAGGGGAAGTGAGACTCAAAGCTGCCACCAGCTGAGATCACATGTTCCCTTCCTGTGGGAGTCACATAATCAGAAGAGGGCCTGATGCATGGACTGCAACTTTCTAATCTTACCCCTGATCTCGCATACTTGAGAGATGGGCAGTGGGGTGAGATCCTGAACCTCCCAGGCTCAGCTGGAGCCTCCACAACTTCAGCAGTGATACCATTGATTACCAGTGAGGAGTCCTGCTTCTTCACCTGTTGAAGTATAAAATTAGAGAAGCACACTGAGGGTTTACTTACAAAGGGGTAATATATGCTTCTTCTAGGAGGGAGAACAGGGCCATGGCTGGTGTCCTGGTACCCCAATAAGTAAGAGTGTACTGCCTTTTTTTAATATATCTTAAGCTTCCTTTGTTCTCTTGTTTTCTTCCCTTTATCTTTCTCCTTCCTGCATATGTGACTCTGCCCAGGAGATGCTCTGGTGGGATGGCCAAAAGGTGAGAAGCAGATGGACAAGGGCCAGGGCCAGATGGAGTAGCTCAGGAAACATTAATTAAAAACTTTGTAGTATAGTTTAAGGTCTGGTATAGTGATGACACCTGCTTCACTCTTCCTGCTAAGGATTGCTTTAGCTACTCTGAGTCTCTTATATTTCCAGATAAATTTCATGATTGCTTTTTCTATTTCTAGGAGTAATATCATTGGGATTTTGATTGAAATTGCATTAAATATGTATATTGGTTTTTGAAGTATGGTCATTTTCATAATATAATTCTGCCTATCAAAGAGCAAGGTAGATTTTTCCATCTTCTAAGGTCTTCTTTGACTTCTTTCTTTAGGGTTCTGTAATTTTCATTATATAGATTTTTCACCTCTTTTGTTGATTCCCAAGTATTTTATTTTATTTTTTTTTGAGGTTATTGTAAAGGGGTAGTTTTCCTCATTTCCATTTCTGAGGATTTATTACTGATATATAGAAATGCCTTTGATTTATGGGTGTTGATTTTATATCCTGCTACTTTGCTAAATTCATTTACTAGTTCTAGAAATTTCCTGGTGGAACTTTTAGGGTCTTCTAGGTATAGAATCATATAATACAGAGCAATAGTTAAAAAAAAAACAGCATGGTATTGGCATCAAAACAGAATGGTAGAACAGTGGTACAGAATGGAGGACACAGAGACTAACCCACAAAATTACAATTATCTTATATTAGACAAAGGTGCCAAAAACATGCATTGGAGAAAAGATAGCCTCTTCAACAAATGGTGCTGGGAAAACTGGAAATCCATATGCATCAAAATGATATTAAACCCCTATTTCTCACCATGCACAAAATTCAACTCAAAATGGATCAAGGACTTAGGAATACAACCAGAGACCCTGTGTTTAATAGAAGAAAAAGTAGGCCCTAATCTCCATGATGTGGGATTAGGCCCCAACATCCTTAAGAAGACTCCTTTGGCACAAGAATTAAAATCAAGAATCAATAAATGGGATAGATTCAAATTAAAAAGAGTCTTTTCAGCAAAAGAAACAATCTGTGAGGTAAATAGAGAGGCTACATCTTAGGAAAAAATCTTAACCCCTCACACATCATTTAGAACAATAATTTCTTGAGTATATAAAGAACTCAAAAAGCTAAGCACCGAAAAAACAAATAAACCAGTCAATAAATGGGCCAAGAACCTGAACAGACGCTTCTCAGAAGAGGATATACAATTAATCAACCAATATATGAAAAAATGTTCATCATCTCTAGCAATTAGAGAAATGAAATCAAAACCACTCTAAGATTTCATCTCACTGCAGTCAGAATGGCAGCTATTATGAAGATAAACAACAAGAAGTGTTGGTGAGGATGTAGGGAAAAAGGTACACTCATATATTGCTGGTGGGAGTGCAAATTGCTGTAGACAATATGGAAAGCAGTATGGAGATTTCTTGGAAAATTGGGAATAGAGCCACCATTTGACCCAGCTATCCCTCTCCTCGGTCTATAACCAAAGGACTTAAAAACAGCATACTACAGGGACACAGCCACATCAATGTTTATAGCAGCACAATTCACAATAGCTAAACTGTGGAGCCAACTTAGATGCCCTTCAATAGTTGAATGGATAAAAAAATGTGGCATATATACATTCTGGAATATTACTCAGCAATAAAAGAGAATAAAATCAGGGCATTTGCAGTTTAATACATGGAGTTAGAGAAGATAATGCTAAGTGAAGTTAGACAATCCCCCCCCCCAAAATAAAAACAAATGCCGAAAGTTGTGTTTGATATAAGGAGGCTGATTCATAGTGGGATAAGGATAGCGAGCATGGGAGGAATAGATGAATGCTAGATAGGGCAGAAGGGTGGGAGGGGAAGGGAAAAGGCAAGGGGTTATTAATGATGTGAAATGTGATGATCATTATTATCCAAAGTATATGTATGAAGACACAAATTTGTGTGCATATATTTTGTATACAACCAGAGATATGAAAAATTTTGCTCTATATTGCAATAAGAATTGTAATGCATTATATAAATTAAAAAAATCTTTTATGATGTCCTGTAGGGAGGGACAATCCCTGGGACAGGTTACCTTAGCAACAGGTTGGAACAAGGCAGGCTATCTTCATAAGAGTAGAGGAAGGACACTGAAGGCATTAGCATTTCAGTTCTTCAGGGTGTCTCCCACTTCCAGGACTCAAATTGGCCTCCTTGATCCTATCTGGTCTTACTTATCTCTACTGACTGCCTCTTTTAATTCTGGCTTCAGCAGGACAGTTTGGATGATATGTAAGGCCAGCTCCCTAAGACTGCAGCAACTCTGTCAAACAGGCACCAGCAAGACTTAAATTACTAAGGGAGAATAACCCTAGCACCACCTCAGTTCTCAGAAGAGGAACATCCATAGAAGATATAAATAAGTACTGGATTCTGCACTTGAGTGGGTTTATGCCATTATTTTAAGGAAGAAAGTAGTTAGAATTCATATCTGTGGCATAATAGCAAAGAGGCAGAGGGCATGGTAAAAAGAATCTTGACCTTTAAGCGAATTTTGATTACCAACCATTTATTTGATAATTAATAACAAAATAACTTGCCCAGATGAAAACTGTGAACTGTATGCAGCCAACTGTTTCTCTGTACAAATGGATTTAAGGAATGTCTTGAAACAAAGAGTGACTTAGGTACTATTTAATACATAATACTCCTGAACACAAGTGTCCTGGGTCCCATGATGAAGCGGACTCAGGTGGACTCAGGCATCAGCACTAACAGCATTCACTGCATCATGAATAGATCATGAGCCAGGGAAAAGGGTGTGAGCTTCCTTCCCACAGGAAAACAGACAGACACATCTCCATGAGTAAGGCTAAGATGCACTGGGACAGCCAGCCCAGTTCTGCAGGTCTTATCACCTCTGGGATAGAAATGACATTGTGGGGGAGCCCCCAGTGAATTCCTGTATTGGGGTGCAGACTGAGTGATTGTCCCTGTCCCCAACCAGGTCAAAGGCTATATGGGATGGAACCTGGCCCTCCATGAACCAGCTCCTTGCCTGAGTATATTCAGGCTTCTCCCACCTTCTGCAGGGCCCCTTATCTCACACCACCCACACTACTCTATCACCTCCATGATCTCCACTCCACTGCTTCCTATCCCAAGCTCTCCTGTAATGGCACCCCCCACACTCCACATAGAATTGTAATTAAGCTTTTCCAGATACATTTACCATAATTTATCTTAGGACTATCAGCAAAAGGATATCTACAAAAGAGTTTAATATAGTTTAGCTGCCTATTTTCTGTTGCCCTCTCTTATTTTGCCACAGGCATGAAGGAAATCAGCACTCTTGGTGCTGAACACTCTTCACTAGTCTTCCACAACATGTATGGGCTATCTAGTGATATAGATTACCTAGTTTAAAAATGATATATCATAGTTTGTAAATGTTTTCAAGTGGTAAGTGTGTTTGCAAATGCAGAGTATGATAAGAAACAGATTCTTTCATAAAGGTCTCTGGCCTTGGGGCAGGGCAATGTATAGAGATACCTACATTTCAAAGAATAGAAGATATTACTAATTGGGTTCCATGGAAACAGTTTGCAGGGAGAGGGAAGAGAGGGGAGAAGAAGCTCTCCTTTTATCAAGTGTTGCTTCTTGCACACACAAAAAAATGTCTTTTAGGGACCAATTTACCCAGAACATTGCAGGAAAAAACCTGTTGTCATGGGGACTTCTGTAGATTGTGAACCTCTGAGTCCCTCCCCCTATAAAGTTCTAAAACTTCCTTAATTCAGGGTTCAGGGGGATTGATTGCTTACAGAAAAAGCTTTTCCCTCTGAACCTGGTTGCAGCCAAATTAGCTGCTTCCTGGTACTCCTTTGGTGTCTGACATAATCTTTTCCTACAACAATCCTTTCTGCACACTCAGGCCTCTCCCTCTCCTCCTTGCCAGACAATGCAAAGGATATTAGGCCCAGAGACATGGTTAGATGGTTTTCTTCCCACCCAGATGCAGAATGGTCATGGGGCACCATAGGAAACCGCCACACAGGTTTTCAGCCTCCTCCATAGTCAGGTAGATGCCAGGGGGCTGAACTGAGTTCCTGATGGCTAACTCTTATGTGCTACCTCATCCAGGAAGGACTTCTTAGGGAGGCTCAGAATCACCCAGCCTCAGAGGAGAACCTCTGATGTCATGTTGGATGCCTATTATTTTACATACATGCCTTCACCTGCCCAAATCTACTACATAACTAAAGCTCTTTTGTCACACAATTGATATTCTCTAGCTCCATCCCCATTACTCATGGGAACTCAACAAATGACTGGACAAACTAAAACTCAACACCAATTTAAATATTGAGAAATCAATACTGTTCATTGGTTCATTTATTCTTTCACTGAAATGTTTTTTAAGAGTTTCACAATAATTTACCAATATGAAACACAGGTAGTACTAAACGAGAAAAATCTAAAGTGTGTGCATAATTTGTTTATTATTCTACATGAAAAGAGTCGTTCTTCACAATTATTGCCATGGTCACAATACCATTATGCCCTCTTCAGGGTCAGTATGACCCTAGAATAGGTGCTGGACAGCTATGCTGGAGCCCTGTAAAATAGCACCTACCTCAATTCAGGTATTGACTTTCAAGCCTTTCCTTCCTGGGAGCATGACAGAAGAGGGAGCTTTGGAGCATCTCAACAATAACCTGAATGCTCTCCTTCCCCTGTCTTCATGTGTAAGAAACCAAGGTGCTGTAATGAGATTCAGCCCTACACCCAGAACCCAAAATCTGGCCCTGACTTTGAGTTCAGCCCTGGGCATTTTTCAGGGAGCAGAACACTGAGAATGAGCTCAATGGAATCATCAACCTTTAGCCCCTGGGATCTTCTAAGTCTCTGATGCCCACAATACATTTTTCACCCATCTCTTTAGCAGAGGGAGGTAAAGGTAACACTGCAAAGAGAATCAGAAGGAGCCAGGCCAACCCTGAAGAGCAGAGCAGCCTCTGTACTCCCCAGAGATTATCCAGCTCTAACCTGGGCACAGTCTCTCAAAATTATTACCTGCAGCTGAGCTAGGCTCTTGGAGATGTCCAGACCATGATTGGGGATAGCAGGGAGATTGTCGGAACACAAGCCCTGGGGCCTGAGTTTGTTCAAACATTACACCTCCCATCCTAGTCATGATGTGCCACAAAGAGCACAGGACTAGAAGTCAGTACACCTGGATCCACTTCTGTTCTTGAAAATGCTGGTGTTTACACTCATCTGCAACTTCAGCTCTCTGGACCTAAGTTTTACCTGAAGTGAAGTGGGGATACCTATGCTAAACTTCGGAAACTGTTTTTCAGAAATAAATGACATAAAGCCATGATCAACTCTTACTAATTAAACCTGGATTTTCTGTGGTCTCAGGAATGGGGCCCAGTTCTCAGAATTTCTTTCAGTTCTGCTGTGGGAATCCAAGGAAATGGGGTCAGCTAGGGGTGTGTTTTGTCAGGGGTGGGAACCGGTATTCATGGTCCTAATCAAGCCGGAGCTTGTGGGTTTTATCCAAAGAGCACCTAAAGCAAATGTAAAAATTGACAACCTTGAATAAGAAGTGTGGAATGAAATGAAAATCTTAGCTATGTAAATGATGGGAATAATGACAACATGATATGTGGACACTAAGAAGCTTTATTGCCAGAAACCTCCTGTGTTCTCACCGAACAGACAGCTGCTCTTGTTGTTAAGGGGGATGAATCACTTGTGGCTGTAAATACACAGGCTCCACTGAGAATATCAGTTACATTTATCTAGTCTTTTCTTTGCTTATTTTTCCCCAGAAGAGTTGTAGATAGAACTCTCTCCTTTCCTTCCCATATAGAAAATAGCACCAGGGAGGAAACTGTCAACTTGGGACAGGGTCACAGAATCTGAACCTGCCTGAACACCACAGATTGCACCTCTGGGCTTTGTGTTGGGCATGGCTAGGTGGAGGCATCTGGCACAGAGTGAGGCTGGACTCGCTGTCCACATTATCCCAGCTAACAGGGCTTTCAAGAAACCTGACAGGAAGGGCATAGAGTCTTCACCCTCAGGGGACAGCAGAGTTTTACCAGAAGCAGTCAGAAGGAAAGCTAGGGCTGCCCTAGGCACTACCAGTAGGAAGTCCAGCCCAGTGACCAACAGGAGTCCAAGGATAGTTCTTGGACTGGAATTGAAGACAGTGCATTCTATACCTTGTCTGCTCTGGCCATGTTCTAAGAATCACACTAAAAATTGTCACAGTGCCATAGTGCCTAGCACACTGGTAGAACCTGAGATTCACTGTGGTCCTCATATAGGAAATGAGGAGTCTGATCCCATTTATCATCTTGAGCATCTCTCCCAGGACTCTGAGTTACTAGGGTGAACATCCCAAGTTCAGGTGATCTAGGGGTATGTCACTGTGAGAGGAAGGTGATCCCACAGCTTGTGCCCTTCACTAAAGATGGCGGCCTAGGCCTCCTTACCACTCTCTGGGCATGGTCTCTTTCTGTGCAGCAGTGGTTCCAGGGCTAAATACTATCTCCAGGTCATGTCTAGGACACTTTCCCTCTCCTTCCTGGCCTGTCTCCTGATCTCCAAGTCATTAGGACAGCAGCTCCTGTGCACAGGTAGAATCTCAAGGTCGGAAGAGTCCTCTTGGGACCTTGTTGCTGGATGTACAATCCACAGCCTCCTTTAGAATACTCTATAGAATGACATGGACTGTCACGTACCTCTCCTTAAAGCTCTGATCCTTAGGCTTCTTTAGTTTTATAATATTATCACCCTGAGTGGAGGCACACCTGACCACCCGCCCACAAGAGCTCAGCTCTGTGCAACCTCAATGCTGACAAAATTCACAGAAACACTTGGGTCTCAGTGCATTTCTTAGGCAAGTCCAGTTTCAAGCAGTTGAACTATATTATGTATAACACTGAAGCAACGAGAGGGAAAAGTAAGAATTATCTGTGCCTGCTGACAGTCTACTGTGGGAAGGAGGCTGTCAAAGAAGAAAACAAATACCACCTATGAAATGAGATTAATTAATGTGGGAAATCCACACAAGCAGGAGATTGCTTAACAAACAGACTGCCACATATTAACTCATTTCACAGAATGAAATGTAACAGTGTCATATTATAATGAAATGGCGATGAGGGACACAAATTAATTGGGCAACCCACAGTTCAGGAGGACAAGAAGTCTCTGGTCATCTTTCTGCTGAATCAGATGTCATCAGTAGTCTTAGCTGTCCAGCTCCTTCCAGGCCAGGCTCCTGGAAGATCAACAGGCTATTGAGCTGGGCCCAAGGACATACCATAGTCCAGGAGGATCAGAACCCTGGTCATGGGTCAACTCCTGGAAAGTGCTTTAGAACTGGCACCTTGGTAAATAAGAATGATTCTATGCCCAGAAGAGCAGATAGAGGAAGTTGGGACTCCATCCCTCCCCCTCAGTCTCCTCTTGAGCCCCAATACTTGGAAGAAGCCTCCTCTATAGTTGTAAATCAGCTGCCCAAGGGGAGGAGCATATTTGCACAATCACCACACACTTGCTTTGCCCCCCAAACCATGAGAGAACATAAGATAATTGGGTGACCCCAGGTGTGTTCTGGATATCAGGTCTTTGAGCTCTGGGTAATTCCCAGGGTAGTTCTCTTTTCTGCTCCCCTCATTCTCTTCACAGGTGACATATTCAGTCCTGTTCCCAGACTCAGCCCGTAGGACCCTAAAATGGACTCACCCCATATCCTGACTTAGCCTCAGGATAAAACTTTGGGAATGGGTCCTTCTCCTCAGAACTCCTCTTGTCTCCTCTTGTAAGCTCCGTGACTGTCTTTGAGCTGACATATCTCACCTTGATGTTAGTTGTTCCAGAACAGATGGCCACTATCATCTGCTCTGGAGATGGCCTTATCAATGAGAATGCTGGGCACTGGTAGCAGCAGAAGCCAGGTATGAACCTGATGCTGATAATCTGTGGTGAGAGCAATCAGGCCTCAGTGATCCCTGACCAATTCTCTGGCTCCTACTCAGGGAATACAGCTATGCTGACCATTAGTAGGTCTCAGGTTGGGGATGAGGCTGGCTGTTTTCAGGTGTAAAATAACACTAATGATGCTCACAGTGTCTCAGGAAAATGGTGAAGTGAGGTGCAAACACCTGCCCTTATCTATGTCATACTTTTCACCCAGCATGAGGATAAATAAAGACAAAACCATGTGCAGGTCTCTCCCAGTTTACCCAGACCTGAGACTCCCAAGCTGCCCTCTCCTCCCACCCCTCTAGCCAGGCTTTGCAGAAGTGGATCAGTGTAGATTTTGGCCTGGCAGAACTAGGCTTTCCTGCTGTTTTCTGGCAAGGTTGTGTGTAGGAAAAGGGGGCCAAGGGATAGATAGATAAATTGAGTCATCTGTATATTCTCATGACAACTATATTGTCTCTGTGTTTACTGATCTGGACCTTCAACTCTATTTCATAACTCAGAGAACCTAGAAAGTTGGACTCTGTTTTCATTTTACACAAAATCAAGCAAAAATCAGATTCAGTTAATGTTTGTTAAAATTTACATTGATAATTTAGGAGAAAAGTCAGTGCTTTTCATGTGTAACATATCCTCCATGGTCCTTGTGACATGTTAAGGATAGCTGGTACCAAATATGGCATGGCTATTGAACAGCCCAAATATTCTAGATTACTTCCTTGAACTGTGTAGCTCATCTGAGCTCCTAGAGCCTGTGTTCCATTGGCAGCCTGGGATTCTGAACAACACCAACCACTGTAGTTGACACTATGGGGTATACACCACCCTTCCCCATCCACAGAAGCTCAGAGTTCTGGCAGCTCACAGAGGTGCCCTTAAGAAAGTGTGGTTGGTTGCAAGGAACAGCCAAAGTTCACATCCTTCTCAGAGAGCTTGAGTTTAATGACTGCCTGAGGCCATGAACCAGGACCCTGCCCCTATTCATCATGTCCTGAAGGGACTCCCTCACTTTAAGTGCCACCTTATGGGGTCACTCTCTCTTTCTACCCACTGCTGCTTCCCTCTCTACTTTCAAGATAGCCTAAATGCCATTCTGCATCTCAGAGTCTGTATCCAGGACACCCAATCAGAGGAGAGCTACTGTCCCCAACAAGGGAATTCAGAGAACTTGGAGGCCACACTACACCCAGAATGCATGCACAGCTCCTAAATTCCCAGTGTAAATGCTCAAATCATCAGCTATAGCCAATGTTTCTTTATTCCATAAAATTAAAACAGAGCTTTACTTTCTAGGTACTCTGGATTATGAAATAGAGTTGGAGGGGCAGAGCCATCTTGGAGGACAATCTAGGCATAGACTCAGTTTACACAGTGACACTTGCAGATGTACACCCATGGGTATGTATGACAGAGAGGAATCCACTTCCTTTCTATAGTCCACATGTATCAGAAAAATAATTTTTATTTCCCCAAGCTTACCTATATCAATATCAAGTCCATTTCTATACTTCAACCTGTCAAATTAACACTTAAAAAAGTAGCATAAATGTGACACACAAAATCCACTCCTGTATCCATGAACAACCAAATCTCCATATAAAGGCAATAATGGTAACAATGATTCAATTCATATGACAAAATTGGCCCACAGTCAAGAACACATTGGCTGATTCTGCAAAGAAGTCTCAAGATACTTTTTTTTGTCTTCCAGTGTCTTCATTTTTCTTCCTCTTTGATATCTCATAACTTAAAAAGTGAAATATAAAGTCAAATACTATTAATTCATCTCTTATCTTACATGATACTGAGATGAGATAGGGAATAAAACACAAATGTTAGATTAATTTATAGTCAATGGTATTTATATCAGAAAAAGCCAAATGTTTTTTGACCCTAGAAACCATTTATTTCATTCATGAGAAGATTCAGTGATTAATAGTTCTGTTTAATTGGTATGTATTCATTCTCTTTATTTATCTGCAGACTTAGGGAGTGCTAAACAGTGTCCTGCACTCAATAATGCTCCTCCTTATCCATTCTGGAATGACCACACAATTTCTCTTTTGTGGTCAATCACCAGTCCATACCTCAGCTTGAACTGATGATTTCCTGTCATGACTAGGCAAAGAAGGCATTGAGTGAGTTCATCACAAACAGTGTGTGAGTCTCTTTTAGAAGCATCCTTCTTCTTGAACTGAGGCCTCTACACTACATGAGCATAAGATAAGTCACAGAAATGGGCAGCAAACATAATGCTAGGGGATAACTAGGGATAATTTTGGAAAATACTGGAAGGTAAATCACTCCCATTTCAATACTTTAATTTTTCTTCCAGGAATCCTGACCATGGGAAAACAGAACCATGTATTAGACACTGATTTAGAACATAACAGCATTCTGGAGGACATTGTAAGCTAGGCAAGTTATGGCAAAGCACCTGCTTTATTATTATTCTCTCCCTGGAGACAACAGAAACATAAAGAATGGCCAGACCTGAGTAGTAGGTATTATTTGTTATTTTTAAATTTACTTATTTATTATAAATTGTTATATAGGACAGCAGAGTGCATTTTAATTCATAGTACACATATGGAGCACAATTTTTCATTTCTCTGGTTGTACACAATTTAGAGTCACACCATTCATGTCTTCATCCATGTACTTAGGGTAATGATGTCTATCTTATTTCACCATCTTTTCTACCCATATGCCCTCTCCCTTTCCCTCCCTCCCCTTTGTCCTATCCAAAGTTTCTCCTTTCCTCCCATGCTTCCCACAGCATTCCCATTATGGATAAGCATTTAGTTATCAGATAAAACATTTGGCCTTTGGTTTTTTGGAGATTGTCTTACTTCACTTAGCATGATATTCTCCAACTCCATCCATTTATTGCAAATTCCATGATTTTATTCTCTTTTAATGCTGAATAATATTCCAATGTGTATGTATACCACAGTTTCTTTATTCATTCATCTACTGAAGGTCATCTAGGTTAGTTCCACAATTTAGCTATTGTGAATTGTGCTGCTATAAACACTCATGTGGCTGCTATCCCACTCCTTGGTTTATACCCAGAGGACTTGAAAACATTAGTAGGTTTTAAATCTGCGCATTGTCAAAGGCCACCATTGAGCTGGTGGGTGATGATTGGAGAGGCTACCAGGGGCAGCAGAGCCCATCTGACAAAGCCAGTTGAGGATGGGCTGGATCTGTTCTAAAACACAAGGGGATTAGTGACTAAGACTTGAGAGCTGGAAGAAAAGGTTCCATTTTTCTACAACATTGACTTTGAAATTCACATAAAGATTCTTTGGTTTCTGGGTCTCTAACTTTCTGGCTTAAACAATTTAGAGAAATTAATGTAGTGAGATACTGGCTCTTCCTTTCCTCCTAGACCATCATTCCTGCTGAATTTCTGTAAACTTTCTGGCAGTATTGAAGCACAAAGTTTGGAACCTGCCCAGATTGTGTTGGAGATGGAGGCAAAGCACCGGAATTTGCATAAGGAACTCACAATAAAGAAAGAGTTATAGCACCTCATTGGAATTTCAAAATTTCATGAAAACTTTGTCAGGGAGTAATTATATTCCTACCATGAAGCCCAAGAGCTAAGATCTGTGCAGACCTCTACTTCTCTTTCCGTTTAGGCTCTATATCCTCTTACATGCTGACTTATACTGTTTAAGCCTGGGTTCAGAAAACACAGACAGACTCACTCCTAAATTCAGGGTGGACAGACCAGCCCAGAAGCAAGATTAAGACACAGATTAGACCAGGCATAGTGCTGTACACCTGTAATCCCAGCAACTTGGGAGGCAGAGGCAGGAGGATTGTGAGTTCAAACCCAGCCTCAGCAAAAGTGAGGCACTAAGCAACTTAGTGAGACCCTGTCTCTAAATAAAGTTCAAAACAGTGCCAGGGATGTTTCTCAGTGGCTGAGTGCCCCTGAGTTCAATCCCTGGTACCCCAAAACAAACAACAACAATAACAAAAGACACAGATTAGGGGAAATGTTTACAAAGATGCTAGCATCAGCAAAGAAAAGAGACTTGTGTGGGTTAAGGCTAGGTCTGCAAGGCTTCCTTTCACTTTTATGTATTCCTGGGACTCAGTCCTGATCTCTACGCCACTACTTCCTCTAGCAGCAGTCCTGAGCTTGATCTGATTTACCATAACAGATAGTTTTCCTGGCAAAAAGATAAGAGAGGCCTGGATAGAAATTAGCCCACATGACATAAGGAAGCAGCCTCAGGATCCCTGCAGCATCCCCTGGATGCCCCTCATTCTCAATCTCCTGGCTCACTGCATATGTGCTTGTCATCTATAATATTGACACCAGTTCCTCAGCTTTCCCTAATCATTCTCTGGTTCCAAATCAGGAAATAGACAGGGCCCAATTCAGGTAGGATCCCGTCTATTACTGTCATGTGTAGGAATTGCATCCCAGCTCTCAGTGATGTCATCAGATAGGAAAGAGGGAAAATCTGCCTGTTAGCTTCCTAGGTGTCCTTTCTGCCTTGGTCACACTGACAGGTGATAGTCTGCCACATGGAGTTTATGTTACTACTCCTGCCCCTGCCCTCATATTCCTGAAATATGGGGGAGGTACCTGGACTTCTCCAGGCTCAACTAATTCTGTTGGAACACAAGCAGGCCATTTTTATTGACTGAAACGGCCAGCTCCTAGTGGCCATAGAAAGTCTTCAGTCACACAACACTAAGCCTTTCTGGTAAGAAGAATTTCACTGAGGCAGTAATTTAGTTATGGTTATAAAGCAGTGGGGGCCAGGAAATGGTTATAGATAGGAAGATGTACACTGGGAACATTTAAGGAACATCCTTCAAGAAATGTTCCTCTTTGTGTCAGGACATGTTTATGACATAATTCATAAGATTGGTGGACCTCAGGGAATCAGTGCAGGGAGAAGACTCACTATGGAATTTAATTAGGAAACTCATTGCTTAAACTTCCAATTTGGCTTAGGGAGACCTATGTAATCAGAGGAGTCAACTGTATACAATAGATTTTCAGCAATGGCCTGATATAGAGAGTAAGTTAGATACTATTTACTCCCTAATCTTCCTGGGCCCAATAATGAAGCTGACAGAGGTGGCATCAATCCTTATCACAAATCAGTCTTACTGCAGGTTAACAATGATCATGAGAGATCCAGGAGCTTGTGATATTCTCAGACATTCACATATGCACGCACACACACACACACACACACACACACCCCTATCCAAGTACAGGGCTGATTGAGAGTTGCTGATTTACTTGCTTCAATCCTGCAGAACATATGCCCCCAGGGTAGAAATGACTAAGTCAGTATACTGCAAATGCATTTGATTCAGTGTTCAGATGAAGGGAATGGACAACCCAAGTTATTTCATTGCCTGAACTGGGCCAGGAATGGAAGCTTGACTATCCTTGCTCCAGCTTCTCCCTAGCAGCACCTCCAGGCTCCTCCTTCATCCTGTGGAGCCAGCTTCTCTTCTACCAACCTAACTGCCTACCTCAACACTATGGCCCACCCTCCCTCTGCCTGTGCCCCAAGGTCTCCCTTCTCTACACACAGATCCTGTCCCCAGCAGCAAACCCACAGCATTTTGATCCTGCCATGATTCTGAGATCAGTCCAGCTAATGCAGCTGGAATTAACCCCTGGGAATGAGGTCCAATTTTATAAAAGATCTGCCGAGGGTAGTGTACAAATCTTTGACCATGAACTATGAATTATGTGATGAAATAAGAATATTATTAATAAAATTGCATTGATTGATGATAATGATGTAAGGATCCTCCTGGACTTTACTACAAAAACATCTTGGACTCCACTGATCCCACAGCAGCTCTCATTGCCATGGGGGCATCATCAGTCCTGGCTCCATAGACAGCATCAACATGTATCTTGGGATTTTCCTGTTTCTTCAGAAGAGCTGAGAAGCAAGAGCTCTCTCCTTTCCCTAAAGAAAAAAAAAAACATGGGGAAGGGACATTTTACACTGGGATAGGGTCACAGAATCTGCAAGCTATTCACCTTACTTCACCTAATGGACGTCAGTTCTCTGTACTGAACTTGGCAGGGCAAAGTGGGTGCATCTAGCAGAGAGTGAGGCTGAATGCCCTATACACCCTCTTGGGTAAATGGCCTTTGAATTCATCTGTAGGAGGGAACTACTTCTTCAGTGCTCCTCCACCAGCAGGGGGAGATAGAGCTACAGTCAGGAGCAGCCAGGAAGGGGCTGGGTAAGCAAAAGAGGAGGCCAAGAGTAATGCCCATCCAGAGAGTTCAACATGTCTCCATGTAATGGAACTCCTGAGAATCCATCATATGTCTGGTTGCAGTGACCACATTCTGATGATCATATACACTAGTATGTCCCATGGACACTGACAGGAGCCTAGAAACAGTGAGGGCCTCACATGGGAAATGCCCTGGAGGAGGTCCCTATTGTCAGCTCTCTCAGAAACCTTCAAGAAAATGGGGAAACTACATCAAGTTCCCTCTAGGGGAAAGTTCCATGTGAGAGGATGGAAGTTGCAGACCTATGTCCTTCACCCAGGACAGCTTCCCAGGTGTCCTGCCCAATCCCAGAGCACCTTTGCTTATGACAAGTAGTGGTCCCAGAAATAATCTCTCTATCCTGGGCAT
Source organism: Marmota marmota marmota (assembly GCF_001458135.2). Lineage (NCBI taxonomy): Eukaryota > Metazoa > Chordata > Mammalia > Rodentia > Sciuridae > Marmota > Marmota marmota. The sequence continues at coordinate 100,784 of NW_026006738.1, forward strand.
TTCCAGATATGTCTTAACCATTTCTTTTACTCTCCTCCAAGTTTCAGCCAGATCTGCCTTGAGAATGGAAGCTCCTGTGCTCAGGTACAGTCTCAGGTGAGAACAGAGGGCACTTAGGGTCTTATCTAAATAGAGGATCCACAGCCTCCTTTACAACATTCTGCAGAGTGATATGGACTACCACCTGCCTTAATGTTTTTTTTTTGTGTGTGTGTTTTTTCTTTTCTTTTCTTTCTTTCTTTTTTTCCTCTCTAGTTTCTGCATAGGAGAGAAATCATGACCCTTAACCTGAGTTTGACTTATTTCACTTAGCATTATGGTCTCTGTTTTCATACAATTTCGTACAAATGGCATAATTTCACTTTCCTTTATGACTGAATATATGTACCACATTTTATTTATCTAGTTATCCACTAATGGAGACTGAGCCTGGTTTCATATTTGGACTACTGTGGATTGTGCTTCTATAAACATTGGTATGTTTGTGTCACTGTAGAATGATGACTTTAATTCTTCAGGATGAATATTGAGGAGTGGTATAATTGGGTCATTTAGTGAGTCCATGCCTTGCCTTATGAGGAAACTCTAAACAGATTTCCAAAATAGTTGTACTAATTAACAACCCAGTTCTTATACACATAGTAGCCACAATAAAAATAAGTTGAATATATAGGTAAAAGGATATAAAGAGGTGACCAAAATGGTATGCTGAAAATAAAATCAACCAATCACAATGGAAGCCACTACTGGAGCAGTGAGGAACATATAAGAATACTAAGTTACATGTAGAAATCTAAGAGCACATTGACAGAAGTCTGTCATTATCTGCAATATTAGATGGAACAGCAGACATTAGATGGAATATATGAGTCTTAATTCCTATATACTAAGAAATGTAAGTCCTCAAAAGGTTTAATACAGTTTCTCTAAACTCTATTTTCTCTATATTATATTTTTGGAGAAAGGCTACAGATGGCGTAATTCTCTTCTAACAAAAACAAAGTACTTGGTAATGGGACCTGGATCTGCCACGAACTCTATGCACTGCAAATACTACCAATCTGAGAGGCACAGGGTAGAGTAAGGTGGGCACACCTGGCACAGAGTGAGGCTGGACACCCTGACAACAGGCTGTCAGGTGAGAGAGGCTTTGGGGTCAGCAGGAGGGAGGTTCTCTCTATGTGAATCCTGAACCAGCAGGGGGAAACACAGCTGCACCCAGAAGCAGCCAGAAAGTGGTTGGGTCTGCACAGAGTCAAAGAGGGAGACCAGCCCTGGAAACCAAAAGGTGTCCTATTTCAGTCCTGGACCGGGACATCAGGAGAGTCAAAACTATGCCTTGGGCTGCATTGACAATGTTCTCATATTAGATTAATACAGGGTCACACCGGGACCCTGACAAGAGCCCAGAAACAATAAGGACATCATCTGGAAATGTGCTAAAGAAGCCTGGTCATCCTGGAAAGCACCCTGGTATGAAACCCACAGGGAAGACCAAGCCAAGTTTCATGGTCTTAGGAAGGAGCACAGTGTAAGAAGATGAGGCTCACAGAACCTGTGTCCTTTTTGCAGCATAACTGCATGGTCCTCCTTCTAAACTCAGGGCAGCATTTGTGGCTGTCCAGAAATCATCCCAAGGATGACTCCTCTATCAGAGGCACTTCCAAAGATGTCTGCATTGTCCTTCCTGCTTTTCCTCCTACTTCTGGGCAAACCACCCCTTAGGCTTTTTGTATCTCCTATGCTTAGGTGTAAGTTTGGATGGAGGAAAGGGGCACTTGGTGTAGGAAAGGGGCACTTGGTCCCTCAGTCCTGGATGGACTATGCAAAGGCTCCTTGAGGAGACTCTCAAGAGTGATGTTGTCTGTCATATGCCTTAGGTGATAGCCCTGAATCCAGAGTTTACCTTTCTTCAATCATAGTATCATTTTTGCTTGAGGAACCCTGACAAAACATCTTCTAGAGTGACAGCCTAGAAACCATGACATTGATGACCTTCATAATGATCAAGGAGATTAATGTTGTTTACTCCATAAAGTGTGGATTTTGGCACTTTTAATCAGATCACAAAAAACATGGATAATTAAAAATAATAAACTTTCCTAAGGTTTATATACTGTGAAATGGGGGATGTAAAACATCCTCATTTTGAGGCTAGACATAGTGGTAAACCCACAAAAAAGTGATTGATTAAATAAATAAGGCCTAATTGGTGACACAATTAACAATCGTCCTCCAACCAGAAAAACATTGAATGAAACACCAACTATGAAACCGATGTACATCTGGGCACCACTGAGAGAAGGTGAGGAAGTAAGGGTCCAGTGGTCCATCTTTGGCTGACTCAGGTGTCATCAATGGCTTTTCAACAGGGTGGAGTGCAACCTATGGCCAGGCTCCTAGAAGGTCAAAGGCCTTAAGTAACTGGAACAAGATAAAAATGAGCCTAGCATTGGGACAGTAGTCATGGGGTAAATTCCTAGAAAGTGGCTGTGAACAGATGACATGGAATTCAAGGCTGATTTTTTGCCCAGAGCAGCTTGGAGAAAATTGAATACTCAACCTCCACTTTCTCAGTCTCTTTTTCTGTACCCACAGGAATTTTGAATGACTTTTATAATTAGTTGTCACAGAGAATGCTTAATTTGCATGATCACCAAACATGTACTCCCCCAAACATTTTGAAAGAAATAAGAGAGGCCCTGGGGAGCTCAGTGGTGCTGTACATGTCAGGAGAAAGAGTTCTGGTATGTCTCCACCAAGATCTGCACACCTGTCCTGCTCCCCCTCTTGCTCTACACAGGTGATCTCCACAGCCCTGGCATAGACTCTACCTATGGGGGTACCTAGGACCAGCACTGACATACCAGAGTGTGTTTTTCTCTCTTTTCAGGATCCTGGTTCCAGTCTGCTCGGACTCAGCCTCCATCAGCCTCTGGGTCTGCAGAACAGTCACCATCTCCTGAACTGGAACCAGCAATGATATTGGGAGATATAATGATGTTTTCTGGTATCGAAATCTCCCGGGATCATCCCCCACACTTCTGATTTATATGAGTCATTAATTGTCCCTCTGGGATACCTGATGGCTTCTCTGGCTCAAAGTCTGGCAACACAGTCTCTCAGACCCTTCAGCCTGAGGATGAGCCTGATTATTACTGCTGCTCATATACAAGCAGCAACACTTTACACAGTGTTCCAACTTTATGGGAAAGTGGGTCTAAAACCTGTCCTGAGTTCACATTTTCCTCTTCACTCTGAAGATGCTTCCTCAGTCCTTCACAGAGACGGCTTCATTGCAGAGGGCCCTTGAGAATATATTTCTTTATCGGTGCCACTTTTGTTCTACCATAAACTGTAAAAGAAAACACAATTTTTTTATTTATTGTGTAAGGACAATAACAGCTTTCTATTTGCTGTGTGATGTTGTACCTACATCTGCAACTTTTTTCACATTCTTACAGTAGGGTCAGAATAATATGAAGATGCCTATTTGGTTCAATCCCAGTAGTTCTCAGGGAAAACCTCATTTTACTGCCTCCTTCTCCCATATTGTTCAGACCTGCCTGGAATCCCTTCTGCATCCATCATGCTGAGGTCAACATCTCTCTATTTGTGTCTGCTGGTGAAGTAACAACCACTGAGAACATCTGAGGATATTACTGAGGGAATGAGGACAGAGGGGAAAGATGCTTTCTTTCTTTTAATCTTAGACATTTGTCATCATAGTCAAGTGAGGTGTCCCACACAGAATTTAAGTGGATACTGGGTTCTTAATCAGGATTCTCTCTTCCCTTAGAAACCTGAAACCCTGTGCTGGATGTGTCCTGCCGGTGAACTGTCTCTCAGTAGGATGGGCTTGTCCTGAGGTTTTTTTTTTTTTTTTTTTT